>NW_015172099.1:151057-151304 GCF_001447785.1 Gekko japonicus
ACCCTTGGGCCAGTTCGTTGTGAGCGCGTCCGTCGCTTCCGCACTCTGATGAACGTATCTGGTGTAATACCTTGGCAGTTTGCAGTTGATTGGCGATGCAAACAGGTCCAATATCGGCTGCCCGAAGTGTTCTACTATTTTGGAGAAGAGGTCCGGGTGAAGGCTCCACTCTCCGTCCCGTAACACCTGTCTGCTGAGCCAGTCCGCTTGAACATTGTCGATCCCCCTGATGTGCTCTGCTCTCAGG
>NW_015172099.1:152533-189748 GCF_001447785.1 Gekko japonicus
CCAGGGTTGCATCGGCTGTGAAGGAATCAGATTTCAGTGTACGGGAGATTCCCTCTAACAGTGCGTGATTGTCCTCTGGTATCAGCTGCGTCAATTTTCTCAACCAGACAATGGATGCCCTGGCAGCTATAGACGCAGTGGATGCCGCCCGCACCATCATAGCGAAGGATTCGTGAATCCTCCGAAGAGTAGCTTCCAGCTTCTTGTCTGTAGCTTCTCTGATGTTGCCCAGACCGTCTTCCGAAACCAGACCCGCCGTCTGCAGTGCCGCCACAGGAGCGTCAACCGGGGAGACCTGCAATAGCTCATCAGCGTAGTTAGGCATGGCATACAATTTCTTAGTAAAGGAAGGAAATTGTTTGTTCACTACAGGTTTGTCCCATCCCGAACGCAACTGGCGTTCAAAGTACTCAGGAAATGGGAACACCTTTTCTACACATTCTTCAGGTGGAAAAAATTCTCTATTGCCACCAGACTTAGACTTAAGCTTAGCCCGGGCCGCCTTCTGGTATTCAGAGGCTGGTACGTCATGCAACTCAAGAGCCTTAACAGCCTTGGACAGAAGATATTGATAATCCTCAGATTTAAAGAATCTGCAGGCCTGTTCTGGCAGCTTAAGCTCCTCTGCCTCATCCTCAGACAAAAATTCACCCTCCTCTCTCCCATCAGTGGAAGAGGCAGTAGAATCTAGATCCTCCCTCCATGGTTCGCCTATGGGTTCCTTTGGGTGAGGAGGAGGAGGATGGGGGGGGCTTTTTTGCCGCCTTGGTTGGCCATCCCGAGGAGTGAGGGGAATGGGAGCCCAGGAGAGGAAATTCCTGTAGGTCTGGGACTGCAGGCTTATTTGCCTTGGAGACCTCCAGTTGCACTGACCGTCTAATAAATTCCATTAATTCGGTAGGATCCACCATAACCGCGTTACTCGGTAGCTTACCGCCTTGCAGGTCCGGATTCCCCGGAACTGGGCACTCCGCGGCATCCTGGAACGGTCTCGATGAGGAGCCAAGGCCTAAGGCTGGGTCCTCAAAATGGCCGCCGCCCGTCCGAAGACGCGACGGAAAAATGGCGGGCTCATCCGCATCAGGCTGCAAGCGGCGTTTCTTGGCGCCTGGTGCCGCCGCCGCGCGATCCGCAGCCTCCGTTGGGGACACACGATCAAACCGCGAAGGCTGATAGGCCCCGATGGTGTCCCGCGCCGCCGCCGATGCGGCAGTCGCGTCTCCCTCATCGCCTGAGGAAAACACCTCAGGAAGCTCTTTGCTGGTCATGACGACTTGAGAGGCCGCTTTTGCCAACGTCCTCTTCCTCAGCTTCGCCCCGAGGTCGGAGCAGAAAAAAGGAGTCAGAAAGATGAAAGGAAAAGGCAAGAGCAAGTAAGAAGGGCAAGGCAGGCTAGAAGGGGAAAGAAATTTGGCTAGAGGATTTTAAAGTTAGCTAGAACTAGCTTAAAGTTAGGTAGAACTAGCTAAGTTGTGCTGCTTCTCCCTATGAGGCAGGAACAGAACTGGAGATGGGATATTCCAAAGGCACCAACAGGGGGGGGGGGAAATCTACGTCCTGCCTCCTTATTGGCACGGTGGGAATAACCCATGCAGATGTCCTCCGCCTCAGAGGGAGAAGGTGCTGGCTGGCCTTAGAGAACCTCGGGCATCGGGGCATGCTGAGTGGACAGGTATTCCTGGCTTTTCTGTGTGTTTGTGCTTTTCTTTGGCAGATGGTTTCCTGCCTCAAGGGGCTGGAAGGGACTTAGCCTTTGGGAAGGATTTGGTTGCTTCCCTCTTGGGGAGACGGAGAGTGGCTACAGTGCTTTCTCTATTGTGCTGTGGCTCAAACAAACTGTGCTTCAACTGAGAACTGGACTCTGTCTTTAGTGAGCTGACAGTTTCAGTGGGAATCTCTTCAATAGCACACGATTCCACTCTCTTGGGGTGAGGATTGATTCCCGTCACCACAACAGAGAGTGCTGTGTTGTAGGAGGGCAGTACAGATGGATCCACTGTTCTCCTGGCTAGAAATTGGGAAGTAGTAAGTCTGTGCGTAGAAGTCTGGTGACTGCCTAAATGATGCAGTCAATTTAGCCTTGGCAGTTGCGAAGGAGATAAGGAGCTGTAAGCTTGGAATCAACACATTCCAAGCTCTGAACGTATGCCTGTAATTTTCCCTTACGGAGGAAGAGGGAGGGAGAAGGGGGAAGAAAAATATAAAATAAAATGCTGGGGAGTGAAAACTTCAGACAGCTTCAGTAGCTTTTGTGTCCTGTCCTTTTTGAACCCTGCACCCACACTACACTGTGTGATTTGGCATTAGCCACTTGCCCTTGGGTGGAAGTGCTAACTGGTGGGACTACTCACTGCAGGCCACCCCTGCAACGTAGAACAGCTCTAAAGAAAGCACTCAAACCCATCTCCACCTAATAGTAAGGCCTGCAGACATACCCACCTAATAGTAAGGCCTGAAGACATCCAGGGGACCGCTGTAGGAATGGCTTGGGTGATGCCCACTACACTGGCCATGCTGAACCATCCTTTTCACTGCCACCCCAACAAGGCCCCCAGGGAGAGGGGGAGGTAGCCAGGCAGTCCTCACAACCGCATGTTGCTGTTCAATATTTTGATTAATGCATCGTCCCAATGGCAGCAAGGCACATATTTTGCACCTATGAAAGGTCTTTACCCAGAGAGGCCACGCTCCCGTAGTTCTCCAGCATGACTTCCCTGTAGAGAGCTCTTTGGCCAGGAGCCAGCAAGGCCCACTCGGCCTCGGTGAAATACACGGCCACCTCCTCAAAGGAAAAGGGAGCCTGAAAGGAAAAGCAGAGCCCCTTGTCAGAGATCAGTCCCGGCAGAGACTACACTCTCCACAGGGGCATTCTGGGAGGGTGCAGGATGAAGAGTTTGGCATGTGTCAAGAGAGTGGGGTTCAGAGCGTGTCTCTCCTCGGTCAGCAGGACGAAAAGCCTCCCTTGAGAAAGGAGGGGGGACCTGATTGTCTCCCAATCTTCCTCCCCTACCTGGACCAGAGGTGGAGCAGCCGTTTCCATTCCTCTGAAAAGACGACAGGTTGACACCATCTCTTCACTGCCTACAAGGGAGGGAAAATTGGAAGGATTAATGTTAACCTGAAGTTCCTCTTGTGTTTGCTTTTTTGAATTCTGCTTCACCCATTCCCAGGGTTGTGAAACCTTGTCCTCTTTACACTCAAGAATATTTGTAATGACTTTTAGTAAGGTGTCAGAGAGGTGGAAGGGAAGCACCAGGTGCCCATGAGCCTTGACATAAATGCTGCCAACACTTCTGTGAGGCTTGAAATGTGCCCTGCGCACCCTAGAGCTCCAAAGGCTGCAGCATCCTTGCTGGATCAGACCAAAAAGCCCAGGTCTGCCATTCTCCCACCTGCTGGCAGGAGAAAAAGAGAGGACTGGAAATCATCTTGCATGATAGATCACCATCAAATCCAGCCCAAACCCCATTCTTTTTAGTGCATCAGCCAAGGCTCTGGAAACTTTGGCGTATCATCAATGGGTTTCCAGGGCATCTGCTGATGCTCTGACTTCACATCCAGACATTAGGTCAGTCAAGACATCGACATGACATCACACCCACCCCGTGTTCCACCCTCACGCCTCATGGGGGGGTACCAGGCCATGGCCTGGCATGCCTAGTCCCGTATCCTCTTTTCTCACTGTGGCCTGCCAGATGCTTAGGAAAGCCTTTAAGCAGGGGGCACAGAACCCAAATCGTTGCCTCCTAGCAATGGATTTTCAGAGGTCTGCTGACCCAGAATATGGCGGGGGGGGGGGGTGGTTATTATTCCTGTTGGTAAAGTGCTGTGAAGTCACATCTGACTTATGGTGAACCCACAAGTCATTCAAGGCAAGAGACCTTCAGAGGTGGTCTGCCATTGCCTGCCTCTGCATAGCAACCCCTGGACTTCTTCGGTGGTCTCCTCTGTGAGAACCAACCAGGGCTGACCCTGCTGAGCTTCTGAGATCTGAGGAGACTGGGCTAGCCTCTTTCATCCACATCTGGGGAATGTGGACATTCTGTTGATTCACCTTGGCTAATAGCTGCACCCTCATTTCTCTTCCTTTCCTTTTTTGAGCCACATTGGAACCCTCTAATTAAAATGTGCCTCTCTACTCTTCCATCCATTAATGTAAATAAGAATGGAATTGCCCTCCATGAATCTGTCTACTCCCCTATAAATTCAAGTGGCCATTACGACATCCTATGGCACTCTGTTTGAGAACTCCATTCTATGTAGTCTGCAAAAGCATTCCCCTTTTCTCCTGTCCTGAAACGTCTGCCCAACAACTTGACTAGGTGCCCTAATCCCATCTGGGCAGGAGGCACCCTTACCGCTTGACAGGGCATCTTGGGCATCCTCCTGGGCCTGCGCCCTCTGACTTTCCTCTGATGGAGCACCTTCTGCCTCAGAGAACTTTGCTTCCATCTTCACAGGTCGTCCCCACATCTGAAACAAGAGCCAGGTAAGAGGAGGAATGGAAATATCTAGTGAAATATCTACAGGTAGAAATATCTAAGAAAAGATGGGAACAGTACACTGAGGAATTATACTAAGGAGATGAAAGGATGACAGATTCCTTTCCAGAAGAATATTTTGAAGAAGAACCAACGGTTTTAGAAAGTAAAGGGGAAACTGCACTGAGAACAATGGGGAGAAACAGATGACCTAGGGGTAGGTGGGATATCAATAGAACTATTCCAAGGCACAGAAAAGGAAGCCTTCAGAATCTTAACAAGAATATGCTAACAAAGATGGAAAACAAAACAATGGCCCACAGTGTGGAAACACTCACTTTACATTCCAATTCTGACAAAAGGAGACATCAGAGACTGCAGCAACTACTGGACCTTCACATTAATTTCTCATGGGAGTAAAGTCATACTCAAAATCCTACAACAAAGACTTACGATACATGGAATGAGAAATGCCAGGTGCTGAAGCTGGATTCAGAACAGGACAAGGTACTTGAGATCATATCGCAACTTTAGGTCGGTTATTGGAGCATACGAGAGAATATTAGAAGGAAATCATCTTGTATTTCATAGATTATGGCAACACCATGGGTCATGAGAAGCCATGGCTGGTTTTAAAAAGAAATGAGTCTGCCACAACAACTGTTTGCATTGATGTGCAACCTGTACTCTGAACAAGAGGCCAGTGTTAGGACGGAAAATGGAGAAACAGAATGGTTTCCAAACTAGAAAAGGTATCAGACCATGATGTATTTTATTTCCCTTTCTCTTTAATCCGTATGCAGAACATATCATAAGGAAAGGTGGATTCGATTTAGACAAAGGAGGAGTGAAAGCTGGTGGAAGGAACAGTAACTATTTGAGATATGCAGTTGACACCACATTACTGGCAGAGAACAGTGAAGTCTCGAAACAACAACTAATGTAGGTTAAAGCAGGAAGTGCCAAAGTGGAATTAAAGCTGAACATCAAGAAGACAAAAGTAATGACTAGTCTGGAATTTCAGAAATTTAGGGTTAATGATGAAGAACTTGAAATTGCTCAAGATCGTCTGTTCCTCGGCTCCATCGTCAACCAAATGAGAGACAGGGAGCAAGAAATCAGGAGACTGAGGCTGGGAAGGGCAGCCCAGAAGGAGCTAGAAAAGATTCTCCAGTGTACGGATGTGTCTCTGGTGACCAAGATTGAGTTAATTCATGCCACAGTAGTTCCCATTACTATAGGTGGGAGGGGAGGAGGAGAAGAAGAACTGGGTTTATATCCTGACCTTTACTCGGAGTCAGAGCAGTTTACCATCTCCTTCCCTTCCTCTCCCCACAACAGGCACCCCGTGAGGTAGATGGGGCTGAGAGAGCTCTGAGAAAACTGCTCTTGAGAGAACAGCCACTGACCCAAGGTCACCCACTGGCTGCATGTCGAGGCGTGGGGCATCAAACACGGTTCTCCAGATTGGAGTCCGCCACTCTTAACTACTACACCAAATCGGCTCCCAGTTGTGGTATTAGAGGAGAGTTTCTATTGATACTATGGAGCACCTAAAAGAAAAATCAGTGGGTTCTACATCAAATGAAAGCTCAACTCTCCCTAGAAGCTAAAATGACTATAATTAGACTATCAAATCTTGGTGACATTACGAGAAGACAAGTCACTGGCAAAGACAATAATGCTAGGAAAAGTTTAAGCAGAAGGAAAAGAAGACCAAATATGGGATGGATTGACTCAAGCAAGGAAGCCACGGCCCTCAGTTTGTAAGATCCAAGGAAGGCTCTTAACAGTAGGACGTTTTGGAGGACATTAATTCATAGGGTCACTACAAGTCAGAAGCAAATTGATGGCAGTTAACATGCACACACACACACACACACACAGAAATATCTGAGAGGAAGCCTTAGGATAAGGTCACTGCTTGAACTGAGTGAATGAGAACCCCTCACCTGCTCTGCCTGCCTCTTCTCCTCTGCCTGACTCAGGAGGAAACCTTCGGCCAGGGCCACCGCCTGGGAACTGGTCTCCGGGCCGCATCCTCTGACCCAGCACTGCATTTCCGTGGGCAGGACAGCCAGGAACTGCTCCAGGATCACCAGGTCCAGGATCTGCTTCTTGGTGTTCCTCTCGGGATTTAGCCAGTCGTTGCAAAGTCCATGGAGCCGGCTGCAGACCTCTCGGGGCCCATCTGCCTCGTGGTAACAGAACTGCCGGAAAATTTGACTGCGTCTATCTGTGCTCATAGTGTCCTGAGCCAAGATCTCTGGCAGAGCTCTTTCCCAAAATTCAGCACCACTCCCTGCTGGGATGGGATGGGGAGGTTTTCTTGATGTCTTGCCAGTTCCAGGGCCTTCTGGGTCCTCCTCTTCCATCTCCTTTCCCTTTCTCTTGGGTTGCCTCGGACTGTGGAAAGACACTCTTATTCACTTCCCTATGAAGAGGAAAAGATATGAAAAGGGCAGAAAGAAACCAAAAGAGAAAGGAGTTATATCACTGACCCTGGACAAGAGACCCCTAAGTGGATCAGAAGGAATGTCCATATTGTAGTTTGCGGATCAGGGTTAACATCAAGGGGTTATACTACGTGTCAAGCTTTTTAGGTTATGGTTGTTTGGTCCTTCAGGAAAGAAAAACATCTCTTTTGGGCTCTTTAAAAATCTGCTGTGGATGTTATGAGCTAGACCCCCCAGTACATGGGGACCAATCTTTCTAGTGGGTGCATCTCAAGGCAAACTGGGTCCCAGGAGAAAGTGACTGGGAAGAGCTTAACCACTGGAGAGAGCTCCTGAATAGGCTGAAAGGGCTGGGCAAGAGCTCTGCCCAAGCAGCCAATGGAGGGGAAGGGGCAGAGGGGCCTCTCCAGGTCAGGGCACAGGGGCTGCTGGGGGGCAAACAGGAGGAGGAGGAGGCAGGGATGTGGCAGAGGTCCTCACCTGCTTCCTGTGGTTCAATGGCTAAGAGTGAACAAATTGGAACTGAACCCTGCAAAGACAGAAGTTGTACTGGTTGGGAAAGGAGAGGTCTTGAAATACATTGTGTTTGTCACTTTCGATTGGGTTCAGCTAATCCTCGCTGACTCAGTTAAGTGACTTGGAATTATGCTGGACCCAACCCTATTGATAGAGAAGCAAGTTACTACAGTTGCAAAAAAAAAAAAAAAAGGCTTTCTCCCCACTCAGCCTGGCTCAAAAAATGGCCCCTTCCCTTGATACAGTTGATCAGGCCACTAAGATCCATGCAACAGTGACATGGAAACTAGGCTAGATCAAAATCCTGTACATTGCATGGAACCAATTCAGACACTCCAGCTGATGCAGAATGCTCGGGCTCAGCCATTATCAGAAGCTAGAAAGAGCAGGCAAATTACTGCAAATTACTGCCCTTCTGCAGTCCCTCCGCTGGCTGGCCTGGACAGGGGCCTTCTCCCTTCTGGCCCCCACAAACTGTCTGCCTGAGGGGGTCAGGAAGGCCCCCACTCGCCTGCCTCTCCACAGACTAAGCAAAACGGAATCCTTCAAGAGGGCTTTTCTAAGGAAACAATAGGGTGGCACTGGAGAAAAGGCTTCACAAGGTTAATTGGGTACATCTTTAGGACACGGGGTCTGAATGAGTGTTTAGTTTGCTGTAAGTTGGATCGTGCTGTGCCATTTTGCAACACTTTGTGGGTCATGTTAACATTTAGGCTTTCCCTCAATACTGTTTTCAGATTTTTGGCTAGTTCTCCATCCCAAATTCTCTTGCATCGTTTATTGAATGCATCGATTGTACAGAGCCCTACTGAAGGGTGGACTATAACTAATGTTCATAAATAAAATATCGTAAATACCCTCCCCTTGGGAATCTGCAGATGGGGGGAGCACCGGCCATTCCTCCCCCGTGATCCCGCCTGGGGCTTCTTCATGGGCCTCCCTCCGACCTCCCCGGCGGTGGGGAGTTTATTCCGATCTCCAGAACTCAGATCCGGCCTCTCAGACCCTGCCAAGGACCCCAACGGGGACTAACAAAGGAAAGCACGTGTCAAAACCACTGAATCCCGCCCCCAAGCCACACAAGAGAGGAATGTCTGTCTTCCGACGCAGAGACGATGACTTACTCGAGAGGAGACCTTCCCAGGGTCCGGCTGCCGGGCTCTTCTCCGCCGCTCTGCGTCCGAAGCCCTCCCGAAGTTCTTTTTTCCCGCTCAGAAGCCCACACTTCCGGTCCCCCCCCCGGAAATGCACCTCCCTCCCTCGATCGGCCGCTCCGGGCAACAGCTCAGCTGCTTTAACCCTTTCAGAGCTGCGGACCCAGGAAAGAAGTAGGGTTGCCAGGTCTGGGTTGGGGAAAACCTGGAGACTTTGGGGGTGGATCCAAGAGGGGGTGGGGCTTAGAGAGGGGAGGGGCCTCAGCATGGGTCAATGCCACAGAGTGTACCCTTTGAAGCAGCCATTTTCTCCAGGGGTCGGTCAGCTGGGGGAGATGAGTTGTAAAAGCGGGAGATCCCCAGGCCTCACCTGGAGGCTGGCAAAACTTAACTTCAACTGGTTTCTATTATCCAACAAGTCTTCATATCGCCACATTGGGGACTTTTGCAACAGTTTGGGATTGGCAAAAGCTTCAAGTGGTGAAACACATTTTGGTATTTTAGTATAAAAAAGCTTTTTTATTTCTTCCCATATGTTCATTAAAGATTTCCTGAGAATGTGTTGTTTAAAATACTTGCGTGTATGATCCCTACCATACCACACCAACGCATGCCAACCAATGTTCCCTCTAAGCTGTGGAGTCTTGGAAGCAAAAATTCTACTTTGTGAGCTACCGGCATTCAAGTTGTGAGCGGGCGATTTGGCTGCTGCATCAATTGGTTTGGTCTGGAGCCCTCCTTCCTGAGCTAAGGCAAAAATCTGTGAGCTGGAGGCTAAAAAACTGTGAGGTCGCTCACACTAGCTCAGCTTAGAGGGAACACTGGTTCCCCAGAGCAGGAAAGGGTAAAACTCGGATCTAAACGGATCATCATGAATTCATATGATTTTTACACTGAAAGGAAATCAAACCGCCATCATGAGAGCAAATTGAAAAGGAGGTGTCGAAAAACCGGAGGTTTTCACGTGGCAAAGCGAGCAGGAGCAGGAGGCGGCAGAGGTCGAAGAAACTGAAACCGCGGCGCTGCCACAGTGACGTGGAGACGAGCCCAGGGTCTGGCCAACGGGGAAGCGCCGAGTCGGGAATCAGGCTTCCTGTCCCCCCTTCCCTGCTTCTCAAAAGGTGACCTTTGTCAGGTCTAAGGAAAGCCCCGCCCCCCCTCCTTGCAGGCAGTTCTCGGTGGGGCTTCTTCTTCTTCTGTGGGGTGGGGGGTCCCAGCAACTTTTCCTGGGTGGGGGTCTTATGCCAAGTCCCGAGGGAGAATGGGCGGGGTGGGGGGGGGGGGGGGGTGGAAGGACTCAGCAGGTATAATGTCATAGGGTCTACCCTCCAAAGCATCCATTTTCTCCAGGGGAACTGATCTCTGTCATCGCTGTCTGAAGACGTTTCCGTGGTTATGTGGCCGGCATGACCAAACACCAAGGCGCACTGAACGCTGTGACCTTCCCACCGAAGTGGTCCCTATTTATCTCCTTGCAATTTCTTGCTTTCCAACAGTTCTCTCAAGAGCAATATCAGGTTTCGGGTCAGGTCTCCGGCCCAAATTCTATTGCACAGTTTATTGAATGTATTGATTGTAGGGCGTCCCAGGCGGGCTATCATTAAAGGTAAAGGTTCCCTTGCTTGAAAGCCAGTCGAATCCGACTCTAGGGTTGCGGTGCTCATCTCCGCTTCCAAGCCGAAGAGCCAGCGCTGTCCAAAGACGTTTCCGTGGTCATGTGGCCGGCATGACCAAACACCAAGGCGCACTGAACGCTGTGACCTTCCCACCGAAGTGGTCCCTATTTATCTCCTTGCAATTTCTTGCTTTCCAACAGCTAGGTTGGCAGGAGCTGGGACCAGAGACGGGAGCTCACTTTGTCATGGGTCACACTCAGGTCTCGAACTGCTGAACTACCGACCTTCCACAGCCTGCAGTTCAACATCGTAGTAACCACTTGAGCCTCCCCTTTGTCATGGAGGGGAAATCGCTGATTTGAGTGGGGGGGGGTAGTTGTTTCCCCTTCTGCCTGGGGCGCAGTTTCCTTCCGAGGGGACCCCGCCTGCTGCAGAGGGGCAGGATCTCTTCCGTGGACGGGGTGGGGATCTGCCTGCTGAAAGGAATTCCAGGGAAGGATCCCTCTTCTCAGGAGCGGGGGGGGGCAGAGGCTCCATGCAGAGAGGCTGGGGAGACGCCTTTTTTGGGGGTGGGGGAGGTTCGGACTCCCTCAGCCTGCAGTCCGGCCAGAGGCACGTCCCTTCCGCAGGGCCAGACTTCCAGCCGCCCATTACGAGGAAGCCAGGGCTTTGTTGGCAGGGTCGGATTTGCGCCAGTGATGCAAAAGCCACACTTTTCACAGCTCCCCCCCCCAAAAAAAGCTGCTCTTCACTTCCCTGCCCCACCCCTCCCTCCCCCATCTGCGGGATTCCCCTTGAGTTCCCTAGGCAGAGCCCCTCTCTGAGCCTGGATTGGGATAGGGAATCCAAAGCCACAATTCTCACAGCCCCCCAAAGCTCAAAAAGCTTCTCTTCAGTTCCCTGCCCCACCCCCTCCTCCATCTGCGGGATTCCCCTTGGAGTTCCCTAGGCCCAGCCCCCCCCCCCCAGCCGGGACTGGGGTTCGGTGGGCCAAATTCACACACTCTCTCCTCTGTTGTGGCCCCCACCTTAGGGAATGGGCTGCCTGGGGAGGTCAGGAAGGCTCCCCCTCTCCTGTGTTACCCAGAGTGGCGGTGAGGGTTTCCTGAGTTTGTTGGGGGAACTAGCCAGGAAAGCTGAACAATGCAAGAGGGGGTAATCAAGCAGGGTCTCCATCTGTGTTTATGGGAATTTCCCCCTTAGCAGAACTCTCAAAATGAACCAGGCTGTGATGAATGAAATGGTTTTTATTAAAGAATAAAATCAAAAGATATTAATTGAAAAGCACGATATGAACACACATACAAGTTCAGAAATAAAGGTGGTAGCTTACAGAGACAAAGAAAAGAACTTATTCTATGGTCCTATATTTACCTATCCAAGGAACAAAGATCCGAGAAGGAGGACGAGCAAAATGAACCAGCATCTCACTCCAGGCAGGATACCCAACCTTTTCGTTGGGGGTGTAAGTTAGAGGATGTCCAGATACACACACACACAATTACTGAACAAAGCGTGTCTGGTTATACCCCTTGGAGCATGACGCAATTGCTCCTAGAACAATGGTGTGGTGGTGTGAATGATACAATGTTGTCTGAACCAGGAAATTCCATAACATTCCCAGGAGTTGCAAGTGCAATGTAACATTTGTGTGAAATGTCTATTGTGTTTGGTGACCTCTCTAACTGCCAGGACAAGACAACTATCACACAAAGGATTGTGGGATTAAAATGGTTTCTACTAGGTTTTTACTTAAGAAGACTAGGTAGGGAAAGGTCAGGCAAGGTAGGAAGTTGGTTAGGTTTACTGCCTTTTTGAGAAATCAGTCTTTGACACTGATGGATTTAAAGAGGGAAGAGAACTGCCAAAAAACAGACCTTTGCACCTTTAGGGTCAGTTTTTCAGACATGCCTCTGGTCAGTATTCAATGGCAAACACATCCCATGTGACTGTAGGATCTATTTCGATCTCTTATTTGCAGACCAGGGATGAGTCTTGAAGGAGTGACCCTGTGAGATGCCAGGAGAGGGAAGGTTGCTTGTGTCACCTGTCTATAGGTACCAAGCTTGTCCTTCCAAGGTAGGAGGGGGTCGAGGCCTAACACCTGGTTTTCTGCAAACCAATGCTCCTAAGGTGTGGAGTCTTGTGAGCAAAAATTCTACTTTGTGAGCTACTGGCATTAAAGTTCTGAGCGAGCGATTTGGCCGCTGCATAAATTAGTTTGCTCTGGAGCCATCCCTTCCTGAACTAAGACAAAAATGTGTGAGCCAGAGGCTAAAAAACTGTGAGCTACCTCACACTAACTCAGCTTAGTGGAAACACTGCTGCAAACTATGCCAAACGGAATCATTTCCCACTGCACTGGAGGCCGGCCTGACCTTTCTTTCTGGCCTTGCTCTGCATGTGGGACCCAGAGAGACCCTCTTGTGGGGCAGCTTTTCCTCCCTCTCCCACTGGTCTTCGCCCACTCAGGCAACCCCCAGTCTGGCTTCTCAAGACCCAGCCCTCCAGCTCTGACAGAAGGGAAGCCAGACACCCAAAGGAGGAAGTTGTCTCCTCTCTAGGAACCTCAACACTGTCTGCTTCTTAACCCTTTACTGACTGCTGTGCACAGAAGGAAATAAAAGAATTATTATGGCCCCGGGCACGCAGGCTGGAAAATGCGGGGGGGGGGGGGGGGGGCTGTTTGCCCCGGGGCCAAATAATGCGCAGCTGCGCGAGCAGACCTCCCGTGGAGGTCCCGTAGTAGGGGGGGGGCCGATCACACCACAGGCAAAGAAGCGGGCAGCGCGGCAAACGGGGTTGTTTTGTTTTTTTACTTTTTTAAACTGAAGTGTGCGCATGCTCCGTTGGGTGCTTGTGCGCATCCGTGGAGCCTTGGGGAAAAAAACGACCTGTTTGCGAGGGGACATGGGCTGGCGCGGATGCCACCGGAAACGCGATCAGACGCCCGTCCTTGCCCCACGGTTTCCGGAAACTAGTACCTCCGAGGTACTAGTTTTTTGCCACGCATCTTCGGAGGGAAGCCTCGGTTGAGCCACGGGAGCTCTATGCTTCCCAGATGTGGTGGTGAGATTGAGCCCGGAAAATCCGCCTATCTTCCGTCTCTCTAGTGTGGCTACTGTTCCGTGTGACCGCAGCCTTTAATGATTATTTTTTCAAACTAAGGAAGAGATAAAAGGTGCCATTAAACTGCCAGTTCCAGGGTTATAAAGCCTCCCTATACTTGCTCAGTGGGGTTAGCAAGACACTCTGTACACTCTCAGATGCACTGTCATCCAATAGAAAACTAGGCAGAAAACAAACAAAATGGAATAAAAAATTAGCCCAGTAAAGTCAGGGAATGTTCCCCAATTCTTAGAAAAGAGTAAGTTGTCCAGAAAATAACAATGAACACTTGGGAACTAAGACACAAATATCTTGGCAACACCAAAATGACAGTCAACATTTTACTTGAACAACATTCATTACAGTTTGGAAACTGCCACATTGACCTAATACTGTATTGGCAATGGCACCCATTCACTTTTACTTTTACGAAAGAAGAAATCTTTAGAAATGGAAATGCTTTAGCAGAAAACGAAAGTACTGGACAGGTGTGTGTGTGTGAGGTTTGCTATGTTGTTTTTGGTTTTAGCTGAAAATGTATTACTGTGACCTGACTTGAACCACAAGGAAAATGGACATATACGTTTTAATAAAATAAATCACATATTCCAAAAGCAACATTGGCAAAATCTGAGCATGCCGAAATGTAGCGACTGGAGTTGTAAAGGGGAAGACAGATCTTTCTAGAAACCGAAAATTCCCCCAAGGTTGCAGAAAAATATGAAATATATTAGGAAAAATTGTTAACAAAGGTAGTAGAACCAATCAGATATTTAAAAACAGAACTAAAGCAAAAGCATAAGTCTTAACATGACACATTAAATGACTAAAAAGATTACACAGTAGGATTCTAGTTTCAGAAAGCTAAACACAGCAGCACAGACCACAGTCCCTAATAATTTATGCAAGTAATTTTGTGAGCCATTCAGTACAGTGACTTCTATCGCATGCATACAAAAGCTCTCTGGAATCATCGTTTTGCATGGTTTGCTGACCACCTAGAGAGCGGGAGCCTTCCGGACTTCCTCAGGCAGGGCATGCCTTAAGGTGGGGGCCGCAACATAGAAGCCACAGGTACGGGCAGTTGTCGATTCTGACCATTTCAGGTTGGCTCCTGCAGAAGGCCTCCCACAGGGGAGCGAAGCTGTGGTGGTGGTGCACAGTGGCAGTCTCACAAATATGAAGGTCCAAGCCCATGAAGGGCTGTTCTCTCAAGAGCAGTTCTCTCAGAGCTCTCTCAGTCCCACCTCCCTCACCGGGTGTGTGTTGTGGGGACAGGAAAGGAAGGAGACTGTAAGCCACTCTGAGACTCCGAGTGAAGGGCGGGGTATAAATCCAACTCTTCTTCTTCAGGTCAGAACCGATTCTCTGTTGCTCTCGGCTCCAAGCCCCCTTGCTCATGCCCAGTTTTCAAGGCCGAACCAGTGATCCAGCTGCTTTGGTTCCACTACCTTACTGCAGTCCCCCAGCACTAACCCCTGGTCTTCTTCAGCACAGGGCCTGCTTCAGGCAGAGGCAAAGGTTGCTATTCCCATCTCCATGAAGAACTCGACAGAAGCATGCTTTTCGGAGGCCAGCCTGAGCAGTTTGCCTCTCCTCTTGGTTCAATGGCAGCCTTCAGAACCTTCAGTCATAGTTTGGAGCTTCTGTTTTTCTCTATCAATGATAGACTTGAAACTTTTTTCAACTGGGTACAGACTGTCACGGGAGTCCTTCTTATGTGACACCATTTGTCACACAAGAATGATAGCCAGCATGGTGTACCAGTTGGAGCATTTGGCTAGGATCTGGGAGACCCAAGGTCAAATGCCATTCTGCCGGAAAAGTTGCTTGTGACCTTGGGCCCACTGCATTCTCTCAACCTTATAAAACATCATACGCCACTTGGAGTTCCTGTTGGGGTTAAAGGGGGTACAGATAAACTCCATACCCACTGTTTGAAGGGAATCTTATGTTTCTTGTTAAAAGAGGTGTCCAATCGGACAAAGTCTTTGACAGGCTATGACAATTTCACCCACCCTCAGGATTCCCTTCATCATCTTCATTGCTGAACACCCTGTCCCCCAGCACTAATCCCTGGTCTTCTTCGGCACAGGGCCTGCTTCAGGCAGAGGCAAGGCTTCCTATTGCCACCTCCATGAGGAACTCAACAAAAGCACGCTTTTCGGAGGCCAGTCTGAGCTGCTTGCCTCTCCTCTCACTTCAATGGCAGCCTGCAGAACAATCACTTATTGCTTGGAGCTTCTGTTTTTCAGTATCGATGATAGACCTGGACCTTTTTTCAACTGGGTATAGACTGCCTCTGGAGTCATTCTTATGTGAGGGCTCTTTTTGTAGCAGGAACTCCTTTGCATATTAGGCGACACACCCCTGATGTAGCCAATCCTCCAAGAGCTTACAGAGCTCTTCTTACAGGGGCTACTGTAAGCTCTTGGAGGATTGGCTACATTAGGGGTGTGTCCCCTAATATGCAAAGGAGTTCCTGCTACAAAAAGAGCCCTGTAAACCACTTAGAGCTTTAGGCTAGGATCTGGGAGACCCAAGTTCAAATGCCATTCTGCTGGAAACTTTGCTTGTGACCTTGGGCCCATTGCATTCTCTCTACCTTATAAAACATCTTAAGACACTTGGAGTTCCTGTTGGGGAGTTAGAGGGGGTACAGCTAAACTCCATACCCATCGACTTAAAGGGCATCTCATCTTTCTTCTTAAAACCAATGTCCCATTGGACAGTGTCTTTGACAAGCTATGACAATTTCACCCAACCTCAGGATTCCTTTCATCATCTTCACTGGACAGCCCCTTTTCTTTCTTCTCCCCACCTACCAATGAGTGGATGCCACAAATCGCAGGTAGGTGGGGGAGCAGGGTGATGCCGTGTTGAAGGGTAATCTTTTTGAAGGGGGCATTAGGAAGTTTCACCAATTTGGGGGTCTGAATTACTCCAACCTAAAGGCTTTTGCTTGTAAAATTCTGTCTATGTTTGGGAAACATATGTCTGTGAACAGCTCTTATCTGTAAATGAATGTAAATAAAGCAAAAGTACATTCTCAGTGTCCGGATACATACTTCAACAGCATCCTCAAGTTTGTTACAGCACAGACATCAGCACCATATTTTGAAGCGATGATTCAGAGTAAGAGGTGTCAGACCATTAAATAAAGGAAATACTCTTAATTTTTTAAGGATATTTTGAGTAAAAAATAATACCATTAATTGTGTTTCCGGTGTCCTATCTAAAGTTTATATCTCTGGTACCAGGCATTACATTTTATAGCACATGTGGCCCACACCAACGAAGTGACATTTATGTCAGATCCGACCCTCGTAACAAATGAACTTGACACCTCTGAGCTAAGGAGTTACATTGTGTGGGTTCTTTGATGCTCTTGAACCAGGGCACTGTGGCTGAATCTCCTCCCACACTCTGAGCATTCAAAAGGGTTCTCCCTTGTGTGGGTTCTGTGGCAGAATATGATGTCCTTCAATTGTTATTGTACAGTCAAAGACCAACATAGATAAAATACTACCCCACAAAAAGTGAAAATTGATATTAGTGAAAAATACCACAAATTAAAATAGGCAATAATATAAATCATAATATAAATGGGTGGTATTTACATAATTCCTGATAATGAAAGCAACTGGCTTATTTTATAGGCTGTTGCACAAAATTTTGCAACTGATGTTGTAGTTGTTGGATTTCTGTCTTCTAGGAGTAATCTAACATATCCCAAGCTCATTCATCAAGGTATTCCATTGATCAAAGGAGTGGTGGTCTGGATGCGAGTATCTTGAGAGAAGGGACAAATTAAAAAATGTGATCTACAGTCTCAATTTCTCCTTCATTGCAGGGGCAAAACCTTTTCTAAAACAGCAGAGGAGAGTGCAGCACACCTTGCAAGTGTAAAGGCCCTCCTGTGACTATGCACCTCCAAGAGGGTCGGATAGGCAGCTAGCTTGACTACATATCTGTGTTTCATAGGGACCAAGAAAGTAGGGACCCTCACTAAATCAATTTGGTGTTCAATGTCCAATATACTTTGTTTTATGGCTTGTTTTGCCTGATCAAGGCCCATGGTTAAAATCATGGAAGGTGAAAAGCCCAGGCTTGCAAGTCTGCAGATGACTGTCTTAAGCCATACAGATTGATGTCCATCCAAGAGGAGACCAGTGGGGTCAAACCTTGCTAAAAACTGCTAATCTTAAAACAGTAATTTAGGGAGTCAAGGCACACCTTGGCTTCCACTCTGACAGTGCCGGTCTTCAAACGTAGCAAGGCATGCTCAAAAAGGGCAAAAGGAGACGATGTTGGCCCTATCATAGTTCTGTGGAAGAGTTTTAGGGCAGCAGGGATGTACTATCCACCCTTAGTTCAAAGAATTCTAAGTATATTGTGAGCCGACTCTTACCCAGTATCTGCTGCGTGGGAAACGTGTGCTTTTCTTGAGCCAGAAGCATGGAATACTGCACCAAGATATTTGAAGGCCTGCACCAGTTCAATCAAATGGCCATCGATGGTCCAGGTTCTAGATTTCTGTTTCTTGCCAAAGGCCATAATCTTTTGATAGTTTATTGAAAGTCTTCCTTGCAATGCTGTACTAGAGCCTTTAGGCCTCTACTTAGCACAGCTGGGGTCCTTAACAGAATATCTGCATCATCTGCATATAAGAAGAGATCTGACGATGCTAAAGTACAGGAGAAGGAAAGGCCTGGTCACTTAAGCATTTGACCAAGTCATTTATATAAAAGTTGAAGAGAGCCTGAGTTCCCAAGAACAACCACCCATAGTAAAGAACCCTAATGAGGTTGGGGATCCCTGATACTGGCCTGGACCCCCCGAAGTTCCCTACATGTTTTGAGATGTTCTTGAAGAGTGCTATTGAGACTGAATCTCTTCCCACACTCAGAGCATTCAAAGGGCTTTTCTCCTGTGTGGATTTTTTTATGTTTTTGAAGACACCTACTGTCACTGAATCTCTTCCCACACTCTGAGCATTCAAAAGGCTTCTCCCCTGTGTGGGTTCTTTGATGTTTTTGTAGAGTGCTACTGTAACTGAATCTCTTCTCACACTCTGAACATTCATAAGGCTTCTCCCCTGTGTGGATTCTTAGATGATATTGAAGAGTGCTCCTGTTATTGAATCTCTTCCCACCCTCTGAGCATTCAAATGGCTTCTCCCCTGTGTGGATTCTTAGATGATATTGAAGAGTGCTCCTGTTATTGAATCTCTTCCCACCCTCTGAGCATTCAAATGGCTTCTCCCCTGTGTGGATTCTTAGATGATATTGAAGAGTGCTCCTGTTATTGAATCTCTTCCCACCCTCTGAGCATTCAAATGGCTTCTCCCCTGTGTGGATTCTTAGATGATATTGAAGAGTGCTCCTGTTATTGAATCTCTTCCCACCCTCTGAGCATTCAAATGGCTTCTCCCCTGTGTGGATTCTTAGATGATATTGAAGAGTGCTCCTGTTATTGAATCTCTTCCCACCCTCTGAGCATTCAAATGGCTTCTCCCCTGTGTGGATTCTTAGATGATATTGAAGAGTGCTCCTGTTATTGAATCTCTTCCCACACTCTGAGCAGTCAAAAGGCTTTTCCCCTGAGTGGATTCTTAGATGATATTGAAGAGTGCTCCTGTTATTGAATCTCTTCCCACACTCTGAGCATTCAAATGGCTTCTCCCCTGTGTGGATTCTTAGATGATTTTTAAGAGCGCTACTGGAACTGAATCTCTTCCCACACTCTGAGCAGTCAAAAGGCTTCTCCCCTGTATGGGATCTTTGATGGGTTTGAAGATTGCCACTGTCACTGAATCTCTTCCCACACTCTGAGCATTCAAAAGGCTTCTCCCCTGTGTGGGCTTTTTGATGTTTTTGAAAAGTGCTACTATAACTGAATCTCTTCCCACACTCTGAGCATTCAAAAGGTTTCTCGCCTGTGTGGGTTCTTTGATGTTTTTGAAGACTGCTACTGTCACGGAATCTCTTCCTACACTCTGAGCATTCAAAAGGCTTCTCCCCTGTGTGGGTTCTTAGATGGATTTGAAGCTGGCCACTGCAACTGAATCTCTTCCCACACTCTGAGCATTCAAAAGGCTTCTCTCCTGTGTGGGTTCTTAGATGAATTTGAAGACTGTTTCTGGAGCTGAATCTCTTCCCACACTCTGAGCATTCAAAAGGCTTCTCCCCTGTGTGGGTTCTAAAATGATTTTGAAGAGTGCCACTGCGACTGAATCTCTTCCCACACTCTGAGCATTCAAAAGGCTTCTCCCCTGTGTGAGTTCTTAGATGTTTTTGAAGAGTGCTACTGTCAGTGAATCTTTTCCCACACTCTGAGCATTCAAAAGGTTTTTCTCCTCTGTGGGTTCTTAGATGATTTTGAAGATTGCCACTTCGACTGAATCTCTTCCCACACTCTGAACATTCAAAAGGCTTTTCCCCTGTGTGAGTTCTTAGATGGATTTGAAGACCGCCATTGCGACTGAATCTCTTCCCACATTCTGAACATTCAAAAGGCTTCTCCCCAGTGTGGGTTCTTAAATGTATTTGAAGAGCGCCACTGCGACTGAATCTCTTCTCACATTCTGAACATGCAAAAGGCTTCTCCCCTGTGTGGGTTCTTTGATGTATTTGAAGAGTGCCACTCTGAGTGAATCTCTTTCCACACACTGAGCATTCAAAAGGCTTCTCCCCTGTGTGGGTTCTTTGATGTATTTGAAGAGTGCCACTCTGAGTGAATCTCTTTCCACACACTGAGCATTCAAAAGGCTTCTCCCCTGTGTGGGTTCTTTGATGTATTTGAAGAGTGCCACTCTGAGTGAATCTCTTTCCACACACTGAGCATTCAAAAGGCTTCTCCCCTGTGTGGGTTCTTAAATGTATTTCAAGAGTGCCACTGTCACGAAATCTCTTTCCACACTCTGAGCATTTAAAAGGCTTCTCCCTTCTGTGGATTCTTTGGTGCACAAGGAGCTGTGACCTGTTTTTGAAGTAGTTTCCACACCAAAAGCATTTACATGCATTCATTATACTGTGCTTTGGAAAACGTATATTTCCTTTTCCTTCCACAGGGAACTTCATTCCACTCCCTGAGGAAATAAATAGCTTCCCTCCTGTATGAATCGTTTGGTGTTGAACAAGGTCTGATTTCTCTAAGAATCTCTTGCCACAGTCTGAGCAGCTATAAGGTTTCTTTCCTTTTGGTGTTCTTTGAAGTCTAAGGAGCTCTGGTCTGCGAATCATGGTCTTTCCACACTCCAGCCAGAGATGGGTCTTCTTTCCACTGTGCATTCGTAAGTGGACATTATACTGGGATTGATCTGAGAAGCTAATTCCACACACCAAGCACTTGTGTGTTTCCTTCACCATGTGAATTACTTCTTGGAAATCCCCCCCTTGGCAAGGAATGGGTTTACCCCTCTTCTGGATGATGTGGCTTCTTTTCTGCCTCTTAGGTACAGCTTGGTTTCTCAAGTTTCCTCTCAGGTCTTCATTCTTGACTTCATCTGGCGATAGAGGATGCAGTTCCTCATCCTCCTCATTCCTCTGATCATCCCCTGCTGGAATAAAGAAAGAGATCCTGTTAGAACCGACGCAAGGAGATCTGATCGGCACATGAATTTTAATCCACAAATCCAAATATTACAGTGGCTTTTTCCCGCTGTATGCTAAAGTCTACCATAACATTGTAAAAATACAACAAAAGGGTTTTTTACCCTGGTAGGGCAAAACAAAATTACTAAAAGGGAAAGAGAAAAGGGTTCTCTTCCCAGCTCTCAAAAGGAACAAAAACAAAATACTAAACAGAACCGTTAGGTAGTTCTGCCACCAGGCCCCTTTTTAACTAGTTCCCAACACACCAGGAGAAAGGGGACCAAAGCTCCTGTCTGGTTTTGGAACTTACACAACAAAACAAGTCCGCAGAATGAAGCTGCAGTTCAAAAGTCAAAAAGAGGCAAAAAGCTTTCTGGTAGAGATGTTCTGAACAGTCTAGGCAAACAGAATTTAGGCTTTGAGACTTGGTAACACAAGCAACACACAAAAATATCAAAGGAAAATATGTTTATTTAGGTGCAAGAAACACAAGACACACAGTGGAGGGTAAAACAATAAAGCTTAGCTTACCCAGTCTAACTGAAACATGAGGGAACAATTCAGCATTACCTCTACCAAAGACAGAGTTGCAGTTGGTCAGCATATATAGTAGTAACCTCTTAGCCTATCCAGGCACAAGCAAACTGAAACGCCATAACTGGGGTACTGCACTACTGGACCATACCAGGCTCAGCAGTCACAGACCCAGCGACTCATAACTGAGCTAAAGTTAAACTTTTTTAAAAAAACCCCGAAGGGATATTTTTTTTATTTTGCATTAAACTACAAACTACAAAGAAAATTAGGGAGGGAAACTACAACTAGGGATAAAGGAAAGAAAACCACACTAGACTAAAAACCCAAGAGGGGGAGATCTTATTTCTGTTAATGTAAACGTTAGTACCACAAGTGTTAGTATCACAATATACTTGTAGAGTTCCTGCTCATCTTCCCTGTTTATATGTTGTTTTGTTAGTTGTTATGAAAAAACTTTCTGATCATCTTCGTGTTCTTCGCTTCAAAAGGCCAAATTACATAAGAACATAAGAGACGCCAATGTTG
The DNA here is from genome assembly GCF_001447785.1 of Gekko japonicus. Lineage (NCBI taxonomy): Eukaryota > Metazoa > Chordata > Lepidosauria > Squamata > Gekkonidae > Gekko > Gekko japonicus. The sequence continues at coordinate 174,522 of NW_015172099.1, forward strand.
GATCAGGCCAAAGGCCCATCCAGTCCAACACTCTGTGTCACACAGTGGCCAGAAATACCAGTGCCATCAGAAGGTCCACCAGTGAGGCCAGGACATTAGAAGCCCTCCCACTGTTGACCCCCCCCCCAAGCACCAAGAAGACAGAGCATCACTTGCCCCCAGAGTCCCTATTTATACCTTGTGGCTAATAGCCACTGACGGACCTCTGCTCCATATGCCTATCGAATTCCCTTTTGAAGACGTCCATGCTTGTAGCCGCCACCACTTCCTGTGGCAGTGAATTCCAAGTGTTAATCACTCTTTGGGTGAAGAAGTACTTCCTTTTATCTGTTCTAACCCGACCGCTCAGCAATTTCATGGAGTGCCCACGAGTTCTTGTATTGTGAGAAAGGGAGAAAAGTACCTCTTTCTCTACCTGCTCTTTCCCATGCATAATCTTATAAACCTCAATCATGTCACCCCTCAGTCGCAATGCATGGCTAGGAATAAATACAGTGAAGCAACATGTTGAATACCGGCAAACAGATTGATGACTTACTGAACCAGTCCTCGAAAAATCGTCCCTGCTTGTGATCAGTGAACAGAGCATGAGCCAAACTGGCAGGTGTTCATATGTCCCTAGCCAGGAGTAATTGAAAGTGGAGTCTATCTTCTCTCTTTTGTCGTTAATCTTAAAGATGACACCTTCCGGGATCACCCACCTGTACGTTATTCCATTAGTTTGAAGAAAAGCAATTGTCCTTGTGATTTTTCCTCTTTTGCTGAATTTCAAATGGAATGTCTTTTAAAGTCTTGATAGTTACATTTGCCATTTTCAGTGGAGTTGCTGATGTCGCTTTTAAAATAGCATCCCTAGTCTGTCTTCTTGAGAATCTGACCACAATTTCTCCAGGTAGGCTGGGGTTTTTTTTATATAGTTGGAGTATGCCCTATAGGCCACCTCCATATCTTTTACCAGTTCATCCGCTGTAAAGCCTATTACTGGAGCAATGTTCTCACTAAGCAACCTCCTCAGGTCCTCTTTCTCTGTTTCAGGAACTCCCTGGAACCTGAGAATCATGTTAGCTTTTTCCATCTGTAATTGAAGTACACGGTTTTCTTGAAGATTCTGCTTTATTTCTACTTCTCCCATTCTTTTCTTCAACTTCTTATTTGTGGTGTCCATCTCTTTGATTTTCTCATTAGCCTCCTCCACTTAGTTTTCCGTTTCATTCAGCTGGAGCTGTTGCGATGCAAAGTTCTTATTCATCACAGTCAGTTGCTGGTTAATACCATCGAGTTACTCCATCACCGGTTTGAGCATATCTGCTAGTAATTAAATGACATCTGCTCCCTCTTCTGGTTTGGGACTCTGACTGCCTGGCGGTTTCATTTTCAACTTTGCACGCTGGGCTGCCATTTTCCCGATTTGTTTACACTTCCTGCCACTTCTTCCCGACTCGAAAAATTTGCCCCACGATGTCAAGAATCAAGTAAGTCTCTCACAACACGCATGCTGCTTTCCTCCCCTCTCCCCCTTCGCGTTGTTTATCGGTTACTTTGCATAAGAGGTGTCCCTCTTTGCGTCCGTTTCTTCCCACATGGGGGGGGGAATCCGCTTTTTTATTAGTCTGTTTTATTCAGAACTCACATTCATTGTCGGTCAGTTTCTCTAACCCCGCTGCATTTTAATGATATTCCACTCGATCTCCGACGCTTGTCCCAGTCAAACTAGCTTGTGCCCGAAGGCCACACAGTGACTGGACCGTCAAGGTGGAGAAGAGCCTCGATTTTCCAGCATTACACCATCGAAGAGGCTACCCCTCAAAAGCCCTCTGGCCTGGCGCCTATCGCAAAGGCTCCGCAGGGGTGTCACTTGAGGTGACACCCCTCCAGGCCGCTGGTGTGCGATTCGCCCTCCCGCGGTCCGGGGAGAGCATCTGCCATCGCTGCTTCATAAACCGGAAGTCAGCTAAAGTTAAATTTATAGGAAAAATGGTCTCTCATCAGGTTGGCCTTACCGATTGAGGGGCCAGAAAAGTGATGTCAGTTTTTCAGGTTGCCATGCTAACAGCAACCCAGAATAATCAGAATAACACATAATAATCTTTATCCCATAATATGCAGGGAGGAGGGATTGAAAGTTACTCAACTGTATAACCTCCGGTCCGCCCACATGCAGGTGTTGCAGGGTTAATTGGATGGAATGTGCCTAACGGTCAGCACCCAGACCTTGCTTATTGTATAGGATCCTGACCCTCAAGCCTGTCCAGGTATGAGATGGAATCCTATATTTGTTCAATACATTAAACAACAACCCAGAGAGGTAGGCTACCCTCTCTGGATTCAGAACAATATGCCACCAGAATCTCTACAATAATCTATAATCCCCTCCAGCTCAGAGCAGAGATTCAAATCTCTGAGCTGGCATGTGGGACTTAACACCTTAGTAACTCTACTCAGAACTGCACAATATTTAACCTTAATGGTAGCGTGTAGCCAGCTAGGCACAGGAAAATAGACTTGGAATCCTAGTTACAACATCAGAGACCATTTAGAAACCAGAATAAGTTTATTCAGTACAGAATTTAGCATAGACCAGAAAAGATTTCAAAATAACAAGCCTAAGGCAGTTTGCCTTAACTAAACATTAATGGTTCATATTTACCAAGTCAGGAGCAATTATCAGTCCAAACAGTCCATTGTGATAATCCAGTAGCACCAAGGGATTTGGAGCAAGAATCCCATCTTTGCCAACCATGTGCTCAGCTCACCAAGCAGTTCTTCGTTCCACCTGGGACAGCATTTCCAGGTGCAATTCAAACAAGTAGAGAGAGAGCAGAAACAGAGAGCTCTCTTCCAAGGGACCAGACAATTAAACCCCAATATAATCATGACTAGCCGTGGCCATGCAGCCAATCATGAGTAGCAGGGTATGTGGCCAATTTTTTGGTTGTCATGGGTACAACTGGGGATAGGCTGGAAGTATGGAAACCACGCCTGCAGTCACATGGCCCCCAACTCCAGCTTCTCTATCGACTACATGACCTCTGGCATGTTTGGCAGAGGCCATCTGGTCTCTCCCAGCATGGAAGTGTGAAGAATGTGGGTTTATGGCATGGCAATTGAGGCCATCTGGCCTTAGCATTTGGCTTGTAAGAGGAAACAAGGCACAGCGTTATCAAAGACAGAACAGAAGAAGGCAGGAGGCTATGCTTGGTTTTGAATCTAACCACTTATATGGTTTCCCAACTGTGTAACTTTTTAATGTAAAGTAAGGACTCTTTTTGGACTGAAGCTCTTTCCACACTGCAAACTATTACATGGTTTCTCTCCTAAGGGAATTTGTGTCTGCAAAATGATGGTCATTCTCTGACTGAAGGTCTTTGCCAAGGCCACACTTTCCATTTCCCTGGAGTGGATTGTTTGGTTAGGATGGAGGCCTTTGTGCCTTCTCTTTTTGACTGACCCTTCTTCTTGGACTGGGATTTCACGGAAACTCCCTACTCAGTAAGGAATGGACTTATCCCTCCTCTTACCTGCTTGGCTTCCCTCCTGCCTCTGGGGTCCATCTCCATTTCCGAAGTGTCCTTCAGCATCTTCATTTTTGACTTTTTCCAAAGAGAACCTCTGGAATTCCCCAGCTGTCTCCTCTACATCTGCTCCTGGAATAAAGTAAGAGTTTCAATCATCACCCAGGCAAGAAGCCAAGGCATGAGCCAGGCACTGCTCAGGAATGGGGGTGCATTTCTCTTATCCAATCATCTTTCCTCCCAAACTGAGATGCTGGTCACACCTTATCCCTGCCAGGCCCTCCTGTAGAGCTGCTTTTATATTCGGTAGGTCCCTCCCCTCCCCAAGTTCCCCATATCTATTTTAAGGGGGAATGTGGAAAAATATTGTCCGTCCACCCCCCGTTCCCATTTGACTTACCGTGCTTTTTGACTTTTTATTCTCTGCACTTGACGATTAAATACAAAAAGTTATCAAGAGATCCAGTCCTGCAACTGCACTGAGAGTTTCCTTCCAGTTGCCAACACAGCCAGATGGAGCTGGTTTTCAGCCTCCCCGAAATGCATGTTTTCCAGGTGGGAGGAGGGAATCCAGGAGCTCACCAACTGAACCCCACAGTTCATAGGGGGCCCCCATGGTTTTTGGAAAAGGTGCCGTTTGTTGGGAGGGGCAGGTAATGACAAATGAAAAAAAAAACAGCCTTGCAGTGTAGGGGCACCTTTCTCAAGGTCAGAGCCATTTTTCTGTAATTTCTGAGTTGTTCTCTGCACCTTAGCTGGGCCTCTCTATTGCCTAAAGCACAGCCATTTCGGAATCATCCAGGCAGTTCTGCCTTTCCTAGAAGCACAGAGTCAGCCTGTCTCTCTGGAATGAAGTATATTTTATTGTCAGCAACAGAGAGCCAGAAGACTGATTAGCAGGTGTCAACGTCATCAACTCCTAACAGTAGACTAAGGCCCTCTGGAAGCCCATCCCAGAGGAAAACGCAGAGTCAAAAAGTCCAGGTAAGGCCCCAGAAGAGTCTGTCCTGTTCCATCCTCCCAAAATACCTGAAGGACGCAGTGACCACACAGTAAGCATGCAGTTATCCAGGTGTTCAGCACGACCAGGGTGATGGAATCTAAACGTGGGGAAGTGAATCTGGCAGACCCTTAGAGCAGTAGAGGGTTCTCATGGTTGTTAACCTTCTTCCCTGGGGACAGGGGGAGATGGTGCTGGCCGGGGTTGGAGGAACTCGGGCATCGGGGCATGCTGAGTGGACAGGTATTCCTGGCTTTTCTCTGTGTTTGTGCTTTTCTTTGGCAGATGGTTTCCTGCCTCAAGGGGCTGGAAGGGATTTAGCCTTTGGGAAGGAGTTGGTTGCTTGCCTCTTGGGGAGACAGAGGGTGGCTACAGTGCTTTCTCTATCGTGTTGTGCAAACTGTGCTTCAACTGAGAACCTGAGGCTGTCTTTACTGGGCTGACAGTTTCAGTGGGAATATCTTCAATAACGTAATCCCACTTTCTTGGGGTAAGGACTGACTCCCGTCATCACAACAGAAAGTGCTGTGTGATTTGGCATAAGCCTCTTGCCCTTGGGTGGCAGTGTTAACTGGTGGGACTACCCGCTGCAGGTCACCTCTGCAAGGTAGAACAGCTCCAAATAAAACACTCAAACAGATCTACAACTAATACTAAGGCCTGAAAGCATCCAGGGGACCACTGTAGGAATGGCTTGAGTGATGCCCACTACACTTGCCATGCTGAACCATCATTTTCACTACCACCCCCAACTCCTTGAGGCCCCCAGCGGGGGTGGGGGGAAGGTAGCCAGGCAGTCCTCACAACCACATGTAGCTGTTCAATATTTTGATTCATGCATCGTCCCAGTCGCAGCTATTTTCCCCTTTGGCACCCATGAAAGGTCCTTACCCAGAGAGGCCACGCTCCCATAGTTCTCCAGCATGACGTCTCTGTAGAGGGCTCTTTGGCCAGGAGCCAGCAAGGCCCACTCCGCCTCGGTGAAACACACGGCCACCTCCTCAAAGGAAAAGGGAGGCTGAAAGGAGAAGCAGATCCCCTCGTCAGAGATCAGTCCAGGCAGAGACTACAATCTCCACGGGGGCATTCTGGGAGGGTGCAGGAAGTAGAGTTTGGCATGCATCAAGAGGGTGGGGTTCAGAGCTTGTCTCTCCTTGGCCAGAAGGATCAAAGGCCTCCCTGAGAAAGGAGGGGGGACCTGACTATCCCCCAGTCTTCCCCCCTTACCTGGACCAGAGGTGGAGCAGCCGGTTCCAGTCCTCTGAAAAGATGACAGGTTGACAACATCTCTTCACTGCCTGCAAAGGAAACAAAATTGGAAGGATAAATGTTAACCTCAAGTTCCTCTTGTTTTTGCTTCTTTGAATTCTGCTTCACCCATCCCTGTTCCCAGGGTTGTGACATCATGTCTTTTTTTTCCTTTTTTTAAGATCAAAGTTTTTTTTCCTACCAGCATATAAAAACGTACTGCACATCAAACAACCAAAACAAAAATAAAAATACTCTAAGGACTAACATATGTCGTTTATACAGAATAAACGTTCTGGAAATTGATCTTTTTCAGTAGTTCTGGTTATGTCTTAATGGACATGACTAATTCAGCTTAAGTGTTTTAACCAAATACTGTACAGTTTAATAAATAGATCAAACAAAGCCTCAATGTAGAACTGTTGGGTGCTAGTGAGATATTGAAAAAATGGTATTTAGCAGAGATAAGATGGTCCAGCAGTGCTGGAGTAAAATAATTCAGACTCAGAGTCCATGTGTGATTAAAATATAAAATTTTTACTAAATTCTAGCGTGGGAAGGGTAACTGGGATGAAAATAACAACAGAGCAGAATCCGCTACATCCTTACTCTACAAAGACAAAGCTAGAAGAGCGAGATTATGGCTACTCTTCTTCTCCTTCAGAACACCAAAAAAAAAAGACGGGGAAGAGAGCCATAAAATGCTAATACACCTTGACACTTTAGTCCCAATCAAATTCCTAGATCAGGGAGAAAATTCCCGGGTATTCTACAGCTAAAGAACATTGGTTACAAGAAAAACATGTGACTTCCTGTAACATAAACAAATATTTAACCCCAGATATACTGAGTGTTTTCAACTTCTAATACCCAACAAGAACAGTCACTGCCAATGTCGCCCAGTATCCCTGCAGATTGAGAATTTAATAAATGTATTTCAGTGGCCTACAGTTTTTTCTCCCCACACTACATACAGCATTTCAAAAAACATATATTAAAACAGACCAGTTTCCAGACTAAACTAATTGAGAAATTACAATTCAGTGCAAAAGTTTTTAGACTGCATTTTTCTAGTTTTCATCAGGTGAAGAAGTGGTTGCATATTATTAAAAATGTAAGAAAAGCAGCTAATGCTTTTATAAAGAAGGTTACATTAGGAATCTTACCCACCCACATCTCTGCCGTATTTTGAAAACAAAATAACATTTCCTATAGCCAGCAATTTGTTTTATTGAAATATTACATGTACTATTCTCAAGGCACATCTGATGGCATTTATAGCACAGTAGGTGTCAAAAGGTATGTTTCGGCGTTGGAGTTCTTCAGGATCCCTCCCATTTCTGTTTCCCAAAACAGAGGAACTGAAAGTAAAGTATTCCCCTTTTCTCCTGTCCTGAACCTTCTGCCCAACGACTGGACTAGGTGCCCCGATCCCATCTAGGCTGAAGGCTCTCTTACCGCTTGAGAGGGCATCTCGGGCATCTTCCTGGGCACACGGCGCCCTCTGCCCTTCCTCTGACGGAGCTCCTTCTGCCTCTGAGTGCTTCGCTTCCATCTTCACAGGTCGTCCCCACATCTGAAACAACAACGGCGGAGGCAGGTAAGAGGAGGAATGGAAATATCTAGTGGAATATCTAGAGGTAGAAATATCTAAGAAAATATGGGAACGGTACACTGAGGAATTATACTAAGAAGATGAAAGGATGACAGATTCCTTCCCAGAAGAATCTTTTGAAAAAGAAGCAGCAACGATTTTAGAAAGTAAAGGGGAAACTGCACTGAGAGCAATGGGGAGAAACAGATCACCAGGGGTAGATGGGATATCAATAGAACTATTCCAAGGCACAGAAAAGGAGTCCTTCAAAGTCTTAACAAGAATATGCTAATGAAGATGGAAAGCAAAACAATGGCCCACAGTCTGGAAACACTCACTTTACATATACATTCTATAGTGACTACGGTACCCTCACATTAATTTCTCACGAGAGTAAAGTGATACTCAAAATCTTACAATAAAGACAGTTACCATACCTGGAATGAGAAACGCCAGATGCTGAAGCTGGAGGACAAGGTACTTGAGATCATATTGCAAATTCAGGTCAGGTATTGGAGCATACGAGATAATATTAGAAGGAAATCAGCTTGTGTTTCATAGATTACAGCAAAGCTTTGGACTGTGTGAACCATGAGAAGGTGTGACTGATTTTAAAAGAAGCGAGTCTGCCACAAGAACTGTTTGCACTGATGCGCAGCCTGTACTCTGAACAAGAGGCCAGTGTTAGGACAGAAAATGGAGAAACAGAATGGATTCCAAACTGGCAAACATTTCAGACCACAATGTATCTTATCACCCTTTCTCTTCAATCTATATGCAGAACATATCATAAGGAAAGGTGGATTCGATTTAGATGAAGGAGGAGTGAAAAATAGCAGAAGGAACAGTAACTATTGGAGATATGCAGTTGACATCACATTACTGGCAGAAAATAGTGAAGTCTTGAAACAACTACTCATGTAAGTTAAAGCAGGAAGCGCCAAAGTGGGATTAAAGCTAAACATCAAGAAGACAAAAGTCTGAAATTGCAGAAATGAAATGGCTCAAGACTGTCTGTTCCTTGGCTCCATCGTCAACCAAACGGCAGACAGGAAGCAAGAAATCAGGAGACTGAGGCTGGGAAGGGCAGCCCAGAAGGAGCTAGAAAAGATTCTCCAGTGTGAGGATGTGTCACTGGTGACCAAGACTGAGTTAATTTTTTATTAGTACATGTTGGAGGAGGAGGAGAATTGGATTCATATCAGTCAGGGTCCCAGTCAACTCACTCTTTGCACACACCTTCTGGTTTGAAAGATTTATTTGAAGATATGAGATGTGCAGGGATTGAACTCTTTTGTCAGGGTGACGGGCGGGAAAAGGGCATATAGATAAAAACCACACATTCCATTCGTTCACGTCAGCAAGCCTACTCAGACCGTGAGAGTTATGGTAGTTTTCTCCCAAGGACAGCTTCCCGTGTGAAAGAGTCTCTTGAGGGCTTCTTTGGAAAGTTCCCCAAGCAAGCAAGTCTACTCCTACACGCACACACACTTCCCCCCCCCCAGGAATGCATTGTCAGGCTAGGGTGGGAGATAACAGCATCAATGCCGAATTGACGCCCAAGCAGAGGGAGAGGGGGACAGGAGGGGGGAAGGTACAACAACAGGAAAGAAAAATGCAAGAGACATTAACCCATCAAAGCACTGAACAACAGGTACATACGGTTAGGCAGCCCGAACCTGACAATATCCTGCCCTTTCCTCAGAGTCTGAGAGCAGCTTACAATCCCCTTCCCTCCCTCTCCCCACAACAGACACCCCATGAGGTAGATGGGGCTGAGAGAGCTCTGAGAAAACTGCTCTTGAGAGAACAGCTACTGACTCAAGGTCACCCAGTGGCTGCATGTCGAGGCGTGGGGAATCAAACACCGTTCTGCAGAGTAGCATCCGCTGCTCTCAACCACTAAAACCACTACACCAAATTGGCTCCCAGTTGTGGTATTAAGGGAGAGTTTCTATTGATACTATGGAGCCCCTAAAAGACAAATCAGTGGGGTCTAGATCAAATCAAATCTCAACTCTCCCTAGAAGCTAAAATGATTACAATTAAGGCAGCCGTACCTTGGTGACATTACGAGTAGACAAGAGTCACTGGGAAAGACAATAATGCTAGAAAAAGTTGAAGGCAGAAGGAAAAGAAGAAGACCAAACATGGGATGGATTCACTCATTCAGGGAAGCCACGGCCCTCAGTTTGTAAGACCCAAGGAAGGCTCTTAACAATAGGACGTTTTGGAGGACATTAATTCACAGGGTCGCTACAAGTCGGAAGCAAAGTGATGGCAGTGAACACGCGCGCACACACGCAGAAATATTTGACAGGGGAGACTTAGGATGAGGTCACTGCTTGAACGGAGTGCATGAAAACCCCTCACCTGCTCTGCCTGCCTCTTCTCCTCCTCCTGACTCAGAAGGAAACCTTCGGCCAGGGCCACCGCCTGGGAACTGGTCTCCGGGCCACATCCTCTGACCCAGCACTGCATGTCCTGGGGCAGGACGGCCAGGAACTGCTCCAGGATCACCAGGTCCAGGATCTGCTTCTTGGTGTGCCTCTCCGGCTTCAGCCAGTGGTTGCAAAGTCCATGGAGCTGGCTGCAAACCTTCCGGGGCCCATCGGCCTCCTGGTAACAGAACTGCCGGAAACTTTGGCTGCATGTACCTGTGCTCATAGTGTTCTGAGCCAAGGACTCTGGCTGAGCTCTATCCCAAATTTCAGCAGCACTCGCAGCTGGGATGGGATGGGGAGGTTTTCTTGATGTCTTGCCAGTTCCGGGGCCTTCTGGGTCCTCCAGTTCCATCTCCTCCCCCTTTCTCTTGGGTTGCCTCTGACTGTGGAAAGACACCCTTATTCACTTGCCTATGAAGAAGGAAAGATCAAAAAGGCAGAAAGAAACCAAAAGAGAACTGAGTTATATCAGGTCAGAAGGAATGACCATGTTGTAGTTTGCAGATCAGGATTAACGTCATTGGGTTATACTCTGTGTCAAGCTTTTTAGGTTATGGTTGTTTGGTCCTTCAGGAAAGAAAAACATCTCTGTTGGGCTCTTTAAAAATCTGCTGTGGACGTCATGCGCTTGGCCTCTGGTAGCTGGGGAGCAGTCTGTTTAGTGGGTGCAGGTAAGCTGAAGCCCAAGGCACAAAGCGACTGGTAAGAGCTTAACCCCTGCAGAGAGCTCCTCAATAGGCCAGGAAGGCTGGGCAAGAGCTCTGCCCAGGAAGCCGCCAGCAGGGGGGAAGGGGCAGAGGGGCCTCTCCCGGTCAGGGCACAGGGACTGCTGGGGGGCAAACAGGAACTGGAGGAGGCGGGGATGTGGCAGAGGTCCTCACCTGCTTCCTGGCTGCTGTGTTTCAATGGCGAAGAGTGAACAAGTTGAAAGTGAACTGACTAGATCAATGACCTGTACATTACAAAATACCAATTCAGACACTCCAGCTGGTGGAGAACGGCAGGGCACTGCCATTATTAGGAGCTGGATAGAGCAGGCGAATTACTCCCCTTCTGCAGTCCCTCCACTGGCTGGCCTGGACAGGGGCCTTCTCAGTTATGGCCCCCAGGAATGGTCTGCCTGAGGGGGTCAGAAAGGCACCCACTCGCCTGCCTTCCCACAGCAAAACTGAATTATTCATGAGGACTTTTCTAAGCAAGCAATAGGGTAGCACTTGAGAAAAGGCTTCACAAAGTTACTTGGATACATCGGTAGGGCATGGGGTCTAAATTACTGTGTTTAGTTTGCTGTACGTAGGTTCCTCCTATGCCATTTTGCAGGGCTTCGTGGGTCATGTTAACAGTTATGCTTTCTCCAGTTGCTGTAGATTTTCCGGGTTGTGTGGCCGTGGTCTTGGGATTGTAGAACCTGACGTTTCTCCAGTAGCTGCGACTGGCATCCTCAGAGGTATAACACAGAAAGATGGAGTACTCTCTGTGTCAAGGTGAGAAGAAAATGGTGGGCAGGTAATTTATATCTACTCCAGAAGGTGGGGTAGGGCTGAGTCATTATCTTATAGGAGTTCCCCAGGCTATGAACATGCTAATGGAGGAGCTTTCCTGAGGAGGTTCTTTTGCATATGGATGGTTTCCTGAGGAGGTTTCCTGAGGAGGTTCCAATCCACATACAAAAGAACCTCCTACAAGATAATGACTTAGCCCTACCCCACCTTCTGGAGTAGATATAAATTACCTGCCCACCATTTTCTTCTCACCTTGACACAGAGAGTACTCCATCTTTCCTGCCTACCATTTTTCTTCTCACCTTGACACAGAGAGTACTCCATCTTTCTGTGTTATACCTCTGAGAATATCAGTCACAGGTGCTGGCGAAATGTCAGGTCCAACAATGCCAAGACGAGGGCCACATAACTTGGAAGATCTACAACAACTAGACCAGTGGTTCTCAACCTGTGGGTTGCAACCCCTTTGGGGGTTGAATGACCCTTTCACAGGGGTCGCCTAAGACCATCGGAAAATCTGTAACAATGAAAATACATCCTGCATATCGGATATTTACATTACGATTCATAACAGTAGCAAAATTACACTTATGAAGTAGCAACGAAAATTTTATGGTGGTGGTGGTGGTGGGTCTGTTTTAAAGGGTCGAGGCATTAAGAAGGTTGAGAACCACTGAAGTAGATGGTGAAAGCCTTGGACAACAGTCATGCTTTCCTTCAACTCTGTTTCTCAGGTTTCTGGTCAGTTCTCCGACCCAAATTCTATTGCACAGTTTATTGAATGTATTGATTACAGGGCGTCCCATAAAAGGGCGGGCTAGCATCAGTGTACACAAAATAACGTAATAATAACTCCGCCCCCGGGAGACTGCAGATGGGGGGGGGGAGCACCGGCCAAAAGGCGAGGGATTTGGGCAGCCCCCCCCCCCTCGGCACGAAGGGTCCCTCCTCCTCCCCCGCGATCCCGCCTGGGGCTTCTTCCCGGGCCTCCTCTGACTTATTCGAGAGGAGACCGTCCCAGGATCCGGCTCACGGGCTCTGTCGCGGCCCGTCTGGAAACACCCCCCCCTTTCTCCCCCCGCTCAGAACCCAACATTTCCGCCGGGCCCCCCCCAGGAAAAAGCACCTCCCTCCCTCGACCGGCCTCTCTAGCCCATAGCTAGTGTCCTTCCGAGGGGACCCCGCCTGCTGCAGAGGGGCAGGGTCCGACGGAGCCCTCTTCCCTAGACGGGGGCGGGGATCTGCCTGCTCCAAGGAAACCCCGGGAAGAATCCCTCTCCTCAGGGAAAGCCGCTCGCTCGCTCTGCTCTCCCACTAGCTCCCCTCCCTCACCATATCGCAAACGAACTCTGAGTCTGACACTCCTTAATCGCTGGCATTCCACAAGTAAGGATACATCTGCCCATCAATCTCCGATTTTGATATTCCTTCACTGTGTTTTCCTCTGGAAGTAAACCCAAACAAATCGTAACCAGATGAAGGAAGCTTTGTAGTCTTCTTTCCTCCTCTGTTGAAATCTTCATTCTGCTATTAACTGCTCGCCCTCTGCCTATGTGTATGGACTGGTAATTTCCATTTCATTGTATCTGAAGAAGTGTGCCTGCACACAAAAGCTTCTACATAGAACACAACTTTGTTGGTCTGAAAGGTGCCACTGGACTCACACTTTGTTCTATTAGAGTAGGGTATCTTAAAAGACCTCCATTGCAATACGCTACCTGGTCAGGCATTAAGGCCGGCCAACAGAAAGGCACTCCTATAGAGAGGAATACTCAAATATGAGCAGTAATTGGGAAGCTCTCCATATGGAAGGATGCCAACAAATTGAGCAGAACAAAGGCGTCATGCTCCACAGATTGTACAGTTATAATCATACTTTAATAGAGGTTTCTTAATCATTCTCATGGCTTCCTGTCTGGTAATTGAATAAAGGGAATCCAAGGAAAGACTGAAAAACTGCAGTCATTTCTCCACAAGTTTAACCCAGTGGGAAACACAGGAGTCCTCTCTGACTAAGTCTAGGTATCCCTCTTGGATGTCAGAGAGGATAATTTTCACTGTAAGGGGAAACAGCCTTCATCCAGGACCCAAACAAATCGTAACCAGATGAAGGAATCTTTTTATTCTTCTTTCCTCCTCTGTTGAACATCTTCATTCTGCTAATTAACTGTTCGCCCTCTGCCTATGTGTAGGGACTGGTGATTTCCATTTCATCGTATCTGAAGAAGCGTGTCTGCACACAAAAGCTACTACAGTGATCGAACACAACTTTGTTGGTCTTAAAGGTGCCACTGGACTCACACTTTGTTCTATTAGAGTAGGTTATCTTAAAAGACCTCCCTTGCAATACTCTAGCTGGTCAGGCATTAAGGCCGGCCAACAGAAAGGCACTCCTATAGCGAGGAATAGTCAAATATGAGCAGTAATTGGGAAGCTCTCCATATGGAAGAATGCCAACAAATTGAGTAGAGCAAACACATCAGGCTCCATAGAGTGTACTGTTATAATTGTACTTTAATAGACGTTTCTTAATCATTCTCATGGCTTTCTGTCTGGTAACTGGCTAAAGGGAGTCCAAGGAAATGTAATTCAAAAGAATTCAAAAGAATAAGATTCTCACAAAAACTGAAACAGAAAGACAACACAATATTAAAATTCAATGGTTTGAATACTTACAATTAAGGCATTTAATAGAATCCACCGGATTTAAGCAATCAATCTCACTTCCCATTATGGACGTTAAATGCATACTATTTAAAGGCTATAAGAAAAGAGGTTTAATCTCCAAGATTTACCAAATATTGCTTGAAAGATCCAATACCAATCAGCATGGCATTCAGATCTCCAATAAATAATTAGTGAAGAACAATGGGAAAATATATGGAGAACTCAAAATAATATCTCAAAATCCCTAGAAATTCAAGAAGCATCTAATAAAGTGCTGTTGAAGCGGTATTTGACACCAGCAAAAATCTCGCACATAGTCCCACAAGCTTCACCGTTATGTTGGAAAAGTGTTGAGGAATGGGCTGACTACTGGCATACTTGGCGGGCCTGTAAACATATTTTAAAGTTTTGGAAATCAGTTATAAAACACATTCAAACACTTACCAGCTATGAAGTTCCTCTGGACCCAAAAATTTTACTTTTAAATCTTTGGCCTATTGAAAGTCCACCTATCATAAGAAAAAAGCTGTTTGATGTATTATTAACGGCTGCAAAAGTTACAATAGCCAAAAATTGGAAAGAGAGTCACCCTCCTAACATTACTCAACGGCTTCATAAGCTATGGGACTTTTTCCTATTAGAAACAATTTCCATATATAACACCAATGACCAAAACGATTGTGAGATCTATAACCCTTTGGGGAAATGGTACCCTATACTAGAAAAGATAACCTTTGATAAATTTGACTGGGAAACCATTACCGAAGCCAAATATAAAATAATGTTATATGGTTGAAATGGTTCTTGCTAAAGTTCTACCCAGTTTCATTGTATTAGTACTAATGTGTTACAATCCTTGTTAACCGAATTTAATCCATTTAACCAAATATTACTATATGTATTCCTAGGGGGGAAATGTTAATACATAAGAACTGTTATATACGGAATAATAGGTGAAAAAACCTCTGTATGATTAAGTTCTATTTACTTTTGTTATGTTTTTGAAAATTAATAAAATATCTGGGGGGGGGAACATGTAAAATTAATGGAATTAATGATTTCTTAAATCTAAAATCATGCTGGCTAGAACTAATAATGCAAACAACTCAAGTGAATTCTTCTTATTCCTTGTTCACCCAATGAAACAAAGCGACGATCTCTCTGGCCTACCTCGCGGAGCTGGCATAGGCTAAAATTTCCAAAAACTGCTGTAAACCCTTTAAATCGTTATTATTTAGAAGTTTAGAAAACTATGGAAAG
>NW_015172099.1:189837-208264 GCF_001447785.1 Gekko japonicus
GGCAGCCGGAAGCAGGGGCGGGGCTTCATCAGGTGCCCCACCCCCACACCTCACCCGGGGGAACTGCGATCCCCCACGTTCCCCCCCCGAAATGACCTCTGTCAGCCACTGACCTTTGCAATTGTCTGACCTAGGATTAAAACCTGTTGGGTGTTTAAGGTCTACCTTTGAAATTGTTGTGTTCAGGCAGTTCTGGGAAAGATATTACAATCCATTGTCTAAATCTTTAATGATGCTTATTGTTATAGCAGTTCTGGGAACAGCTGTTGAAAAGTGGTAAACATCCAATGTAAGAAAATTAAGTATAGTCACCCTTGCATATGCTACGTCTTCCGTAGAGCCCCAACCCCCAAATGAAACAAAGTGATGATCTCTCTGGCCTACCTCGCAGAGCTGGTGTAGGCAAAATTTCCAAAAACTGCTGTAAACGCTGTAAACCATTATTTATTTAGAGGTTTAGAAAACTATGGAAAGTTTTCAACCAAACCATCAACAGTTGCATAGATTATTCAAAATGGGGGTGGGGGTGGTTGTGCAACCATTAAACTTCCTTTTTCAGCATGCGGGTCTCCCTTGCTTTTATCTCCCCGCACCGTGTGCTCTAGCCCCCGACTGATATCTATGCCCTAACAACCCAATGCTGCTGGTAACAGATCCTGATATAGGCACAGACTCTTCTTTGGATCATGCTTCTGTTGAGCTAATTCAAGATGGACTCAACAGTCTAAAGTTATGCTTTTAAATTATTCTGCTCTGATTTTTAAATATATGATGATCCTACCAGTTAAGATAGCAAGAGTAACTAAACAGTTCAACAGATAAAATACATGGAATGATTGTTTTTTTTTTATTTAAAATTTTTTAAATTTAACAAATATCAAAATATATAACTTACATATTGTATCAAGTCAACTATAATTTTTAACATAATTCAAAAATAAATCATATCTTTATATTTTGCATCATTTGGAACAATATCGTTACTCAACATAAAACTAACAACAGGATACCAAAATGCAACTACGTTATTGTGGTATTTATCAGGAGAAGCATTGGATAACTTAACTGTTAATTTATACATAACAAACATTTCCCAAATTTTATTATACCACTGATCTAACATAGGAGGTTTGTTTTCTAACCATTTGCTCGCTACCAATTTGTCTAGCTGCTGCTAATAAAAGTGCGATTAATTCTTCTTTATTTTTGTGTCTTCTAGGTTGCGGCCATCGTTCTAGCAGGACTACATCAGGAGAACCAGGTAAGTCTACATCAGTTATTTCTTTAATTTTTTCTAATATATTTTTCCAAAACTGTTGCATAATATCACAAGACCACCAACAATGTATGAAGTCTGCTTTATTGCCACATTGTTTTTTGCAAAATGGACTATATTCCTTGTTTATTCGTGAAAGTCTAATTGGAGAAAGGTGCCATCTCATAATAATTTTTGACATAAGTGTTTTTACTGAAATGATTTTTGAATTATTACTATATCCTTCCCATATATTTTGCCAGTCATCCTCAGATAGATCAATGTTTAGATCTTCTTTCCATTGTTTTTGATAGAGAGTGAGTTTTTCTTCTTTACTATGACATAGTTGTTTATATATTATGGAAGAAAGTTTTTGAAGTTTCTTAGGTTGTTTTTCTAAAGTTTGTTCTAGCAGTGTTAGAGGGCGACTCCTCATTAATTTCAAGGGAGGAGAATCTAAAAGGTGTCTTATTTGAAGGTATTTATACCAATGAATCTTATGTTTAATTTTGTCTTCTAGTTGAGCTTTCGTCAATATCTCATTTCCCCCCAAAAAGTGTGCTATTTTTGTTATACCAGCTTTTTGCCAGCTCTCATAATATTCCCAATCTTTGCCTGGAATAAACCATTCTTGTCTAATATATGATGATTGGCTTGATATGCCTGGAGCCAAAATAGGTTTCCATTTATACCAAATTTTTAAAGCATGGTTTAAATAAGGGTTTTGTATTTGCTTACATTTTTGTAGTATTTTTGAGTCCCATAAAGTTTAATACAGGGAGATTGGTTGTAAATTTTGTAACTCTATACTTGACCAAATCGGAGGGGTTTTCAGAGTAGCACTTAATATTAGAATATTAATGTTAATAGATTCATATATCCATTGCAAATTAGGTATATTTAGACCCCCCCGGTTGGTTTCTCTATATAATATATTAGCTCTTATTCTGGGCTTTTTTTCCTGCCCATAAAAATTTATTTATTTCAGCTTGCCATTTCTGAAATGTTTTTTTGCCTAAAGGAATAGGTAAGGCTCTAAACAGAAGTTGGTATTTAGGTAAAATAAAACTTTTAATTAAATTGATTCTATCATTCCAATAAATGGATTTTGATTCCCATTGTTTAATAGTCATCGTAATTTCAGAGTGTACTTTGTCAAAGTTAACTGCAGCCAAATCCTTTAAATTTTGTGGAATATAGATTCCTAGGTATTTCCATGGTTTTAAAGGAGGTTCTAGATGGTAGTCATTTTTTATAAACTTTAATATATCTTCTTTCATATTAATAGGATGAATTATGGTTTTTTCATTATTAAAACTAAGACCTGAAATACATTCAAATTGTTTCAAAGTTTTAAAAATTTCTCTCAAAGAATCTTTTGGCTTAGTTGTGTATAAGATAATATCGTCTGCGTACAGACTAGCTTTATGTGATACATTTCCAGTTTGAACTCCATGAATATTTATATTATTCCTAATATACTCAACTAATGGTTCAATTGCTAAAATAAATAATAAAGGAGACAGGGGACAGCCCTGTCTCGTTCCTCTTTTTAAATATATAGTATTTGACAAATCCTTATTAACTTTAATTCTTGTTGGGGGCTCCTGGTATAGGGCTTGGATTACTTTTTGAATATTAGTTCCAAATTTCATTTTTTTGAGAACTTCTTGTAAATAATTTGCTTCAACACTGTCAAATGCCTTGTTTACATCTAATGACATTAGCAAAGTTTCAATAGAGTTGTTTTCACAATGAGAAATAATATTTAGAGTCCTTCTTATATTTTCAATGATGTTTCTTTTTGGTAAGAACCCAGATTGATCTAAGTGGATGTATTCTGGGAGTATCACTTTAAATCTATTTGCTATTATTTTAGTGAATAATTTGCCATCGGTATTTAATAAAGAAATTGGTCTGTATGAGGTTGGAAAGATTGCATTCTTTCCAGGTTTTAGTATTAATACCATCTCTGATTGATTCCAGGTTTCTGGAATTTTTCCTGATACTAATATTTCATTACATAGCTCTTCTAATGGGCTTATTAGTAGTGCTTTAAATGCTTTGAAAAATTCTGGAGGATATCCATCTGGACCAACTGCGGTGTTATTCTTTTGCGTATTAATAGCTTCTAAAATTTCCATTTTCGTAATAGGACTATCTAAATAATCTCTATGTGTCTTTGAAATTTCTTTTAATATGTTATGATTTTTCATAAATGATGAAATATGTTCTGCGGGTATACTTTTTGATTCATAAAAGGATTTATAATATTTTTCCAAAATGGTTTTTATCTCTTGTGATTCAGTTGAGATTTTTCCATTAACATCTTGTAAAGCTTGGATTTGCCGTGCCTGCAATTTATCTTTAACTTTCCAAGATAATAATTTTAAAGATGTAGAAGATTTTGCCCAATACCTTTGTTTAATAAAAATAAGATCTTTTTGTATTTTTTCATTTGTTTCTTGTTCTAGTATTTTTATTTCAGCTAGTAATTGTTTGATTTTTTTTTTAGAGTTGTTCTGTTTATGAGCCAATTCTAATTTTTTGATGTTGTTCTGAGCATTTATTTATTGTTTTGTTTTTTCTCTTTTCAGGTGTGAAGCTATGGCTATGAATTTGCCTCTAAGTACTGCCTTCATCGCATCTCACGTATTTTGGTGGGACGTTTCTTTTGGATCATTTTCTTTCCAAAAATTATTTAATGTTGCTGTTATTTGGCTGGTTATTTCTGGATTAAGCAATAAAGATTTATTCAAAGTCCATTTTGTTGTGGTGTGTTTTGTGTTAATCCAATTTATTTCACAAAGCGTAGGGTGATGATCTGACCATAACTTTATACCAATATCAACACTTTTGATTAAATTCAGTAGTGGATATGAAGTCACTATAAAGTCAATTCTAGTGTGTACGTCAAATTTGGAAGAATAAAAGGTATAATCTCTTTCTTTTGGGTTTTTTATTCTCCAAACATCACATAAACCTTGTGATCTAATGATGTGTTGTAATTGTGAAGGTGAGTTTGAATTTTTCTTTTTTTGTGCTTTTTTTTGTTTAGATCTATCCATAAAAAAATCTAGAGGGTAATTCCAATCCCCTCCCACTATAACTTCTCCTTCTTGGAATGATTGTAAGAGGTTTAAAGTATTTTTATAACATTGAGTTGTGATTCATTGGGAGCGTATATTGATCCTATAGTTATCATCTTACCTTCCAGTTTCCTTTTTATAAAGTTATATCTGCCATTTGAGTCAATCAGTTCTCCTTTTAGCTCAATTTGTAATTTTTTTTTCAAGATAACAGCAGTGCCTCTTGATTTAGAGGACCCTACTGACATGAATTGTTGTTTGTACCATGCAGATTTGACAATTGGGTGATCATTGCTTCTAAGGTGTGTTTCCTGTAATAAAATAAAATCAGGTTTATTCTTCAAAATGTGAGAGGTTATACGTCGTTGTTTTATATTATCATTCAAACCTCGCACGTTCCAAGACATTATTTTCAAGAGTTTAGACATTTTATAAAATACACATTAATATATTCTCTGAGTAAGTTCTGGTACCAAACTTTCACTGCAAACTTAAATAACCTTCTTTTAGGCGTCTCCTGTGTAATTGGTTTGGCTTGTTCCCTGTAGAACCTGTCTTAACAAATTTAAACTATACCAAAATTAAAACTAACTCCCACCCCTGCACTCTTTATATCAGAGTGCCTTTTCTTTTTCTCACCTCTACTTTTAACCTGTTTTTTTGAGGCTTCAATCCTAACTGTCACTCCTTCCAACCTCCCACCCTCCCTCCCATTTATTAACATAACTATATATTTCAATCACAAATACAATACTTATATAGTGATTAAACTATTACATGAACCATGGAATATACTTGCATAACTTGTAAATATTACTCAGTCTGTTTCATCTTCTGAAATAGTGGGCTCCTGCATTTGGTGAATTAAAAACCGGTATTTTTGTAGCTTTTTGTGGAGAGAATTCCAAAGGAAGACTTCTTTTACATGATGGTTTTGTAGTTTCCATTGGGTTTTCCAGTTGTAAGACTTTCAGAATGTACAGTCCAGTGTCTTTGTCTGCAGCAAAATATTGTTTCCCTTTGTGTAGCACTCTGATTTGTCCTGAGGATGTCCATCTGTACTGGATCTTGTTTTCTCTGAGTTTCAGGGTAATGTCTCTTAGTTGTTGACATATCTTTAAGGCTTCAGGAGGAAGGTCTGGAAACACACTGATTTTTGCCTCTTGAAAAGTTAAAAAGTTTTTTTCACGTGCTAGTTTCATGATGGCATTTTTTTCTTTTATATCAGTCAGTTCAACCAAGATGTCCCTTGGATATTTTCTGTTAAGTTTATTTGGGTTGCCAAGTCTATATAGCTTTATTACTGAAAGCTGTGTCTCTTCTTCACCATAAATCAGTGAGGCTAGCCATGGTGGAATTGCATTCATAAGGTTTGCTTCTTCTTCAGGGTTTTCTTTAAACCCTCTTAATTTCAAATGCAGTTTTCGAGCCTCAGTTTCCAGGGTTAGTATTCTTTCCTTCATATATGTTTGTTCTTTTTGTATTTCTTGATTTTCTGATTGTATGGTGGTAGCTAATGTGCAAGCTGTTTCAGCTATTGCTTTTGTTGTTTCAAGGGACACAGTTAGCTGGGTGATCTGTTCTGTTAGTGGTTGTATTGTAGAGTATATTTTTAAGTTAATTTTTTCCAGAACAGAGGTCTCAAACGATTGAAAGGCATTGTTTAAGGTAGCTTGCAGCGTTTTTAGAGAAACGGGCTCTTCTTGTGGGTCTTTTTTCTTTGATTTATTATCGGCGGCCATTTTGGATCTCGGGCGAACGCTATATATTTTTTGATTTATTTAGCTTTAAAATCGCTTTTTCGCTCACCTTTTTCGGCGCAAAATAGACCGGAGTGCAGAGTCCTTTGATATTTATTGCAGGAGGCTATTATTTTTGCGAATTAATTCATTCGTGTGGTCGATCGGGTGAGGTGGATACGGAGCGACGGATTTAGGCGTCCATGCTCCAGCGCTCCGACGCCACGCCCCCTACATGGAATGATTGTTACTGCTGTTTCTACTGCAGAGTTCCAGTGGTTGATTAATTCCATCTTTTATTGGGCTGCCTACGTCTCGGGAGGCGAGCTGGGAAAAGCTGTATGTATAAATTATACTTCAAGGTATTTGCTTTAAAGGGGCAGAGACTTAAGTGGGTAAATATGTTCATGAAAAGTATCGGAGTTCCAGGTGTAGCATCGTGAAATCAGCTCTCATTTATTAATTACATTGGAAGAAACAAAGATAATTTAGCCAGCGAGAGCCCGGCTTAGATCAGTGCACACACTCACACACAACACCCCCCCCGCTCCCCGTGATAGGTTCTATGTACAGAGCCCCGGTAATGATAGGTTCTCTTCAGGATCCTAGCGCTCCCGTCGGTTCTTGCTAGGATCCGCGGGGGCGATTGTTCTAGACCCGAAGGTCCGTGAATCCTGTAGACTGCATGGCCTGGCACAAGTTGTCGTGGCCATCTTAATACATAACAATTTATATATGTATAGCAAGGGAGAAGTTTGTCTATACAATTTTATTTAAATCTTGTTGTAGACTTGGTTATTGTTTCAGTGTCAAGCTTTGCTACATTTAGCCAAATTCCCCCATTTGCACCACACTAATTGTGTGTGTGTGTGTGCGTGCGTGTGAAGGGGAATTCTAATAGTTCAAGCAACTTTCCTTTTTCAAGTTCATGCAGCGCACAGGGTTAAAATTTCAGAGTCGTGTAAGTTCTGTGTGATGGGAAGAAGGTGGCATCTGCATTCCCTCTTGCCTTGTCTAGCGTGTAGTTTTCTGGACCTGGAAGTTACAGAACAGGAACAATGGAGCCATGTCTCGGGAAAGGCAAATTAGTTCAGAAAAGGAATGAAAGTCATGCCAAACAGTGCTGAGCATTTGAGTTTCCTACACAAAAAAAACTCAGAAGGATGGTTATGGTACAACCTGGGCCTTGTTGGCATACGCGGGCTATATAGAAGATTTAAGTAGCTATAGCACATGTGGGGGTGGGGTCACGACAAAACTTTTTTCTCCACTGTGTTTAAAAAACAACAAACATTGGTACAAGTAATTCATTAGGTCCTAATCTTTTAAAAGTTAGTTTTTGGTTGTGGCTATCTGTACTAGCATTCCCCAAACTTCCATAGCACTTTCAAGAACTTCAGGGGTTTTACTGTTGAGAAAGCAGTTAGAAGTGAAAGGATTCTTTTGTTAATTATCTTCAAATCTTATGTCTGCTTAGGTTTGGATGGTGTTGGGTTTCTTTGGGATGCCCAGAATTTGCTTGAACTAGATGACTTTTTGAAGTACAGTCTGACTGACTGAAGCCGCATGTTATAGAATAGTCATCCCTCTAGAATCAGTTTTGAATTTTTCTGCACATACAAAGGGACTTGAAATTTGTTTTTATACAACAGCTTTTTGATTTTATTTTTTATTCAAAACCTTTCATTTTTACTGAGCACTCCTTTTACAGTGCATGAAAAAGAGTCCAACAGCACCTTAAAAAAAACTAGCACAGCTGCTCATCTTGTACATCTTCCTTACAAGCAGCTTGGGCCCTTCCACGGCATTTTAAAGACAAAAAGTGTTGATCTCCCATGTCCTACCTTGCAGGGGTTGGTGTTGAGAGGAAAAAAACAGACTGGGCAGTCCAAAACAGCCCCCCATCCTTCTGAAGAGTATGACTTTTATTTCCTTAAGATTTATTTCTTGCAGCTATGGGTGTTTAATACCCCTCCTGCTTTTATTTTTTCTGCAAACACTTTTTAATTTCACAAAAACACAATCCAGTGTGTTGCCCACATAGTGGTCAAGGATCCCTGTTTAATTCAGTTTGACTCCAAAATACTGAATTTCAGCCGGTCATATCCATACAGCACAATCTTGACAATGCATCGGAGAGCTTCCTCAGCCAGAGGCAGTCTATCTGAAAACCTTTCCAGCCATGAAACCTTTTAATGTGTTGTACAGGGTGGGCGGCTTTTGTTGCTTCTTCATGGGTGGGGCAGCACCCTTTCTTTCTTTCTTTTTTTTAAAACAATATATTTATTAGGGTTTTATAATATAAGTCTGTATCATACACAAATACCAAAACATCAAAACTACATACAAATCCAATCAATTCATTTTTATTTTCCAGCAACACAACATTCTTAATCCAACCTCATACATACATAAATAGATATCCTACTCTTGTTCTTAACCTTAATATTCAATTTGTGCTGAACTTATCTTTTGATTTCCCTTTGAGTTGATGTATTGTCTTAATTAGCCTACCAGTTCACATTGGCATTATCAAACATACATACCTTCCTATTTTACTTTGACTTACATACTACCAACTCTCTTACACCCTATCATAGTCTATTAGCGCTTACTTCCAGTATGAATACAGAGTTTAATATTTTTTCCCTTTTAAACTTAATTCATGCAATAATATTTTACCTCCTATATATTAATTAATCCATTCCTCTAATACTTTATCACCATTTTAACTACTAAGTTTACTCTCTTATTTTTGGACACAAATTTGCTTTATGACTGCACCACTTCAACTCTTTTCTACCAAGACTTTACCTCTCTTTGTTTAACCCCAAGCTGGTTTAAATCAATCAACAAACCATAACAATCCATCTTATCTCAGTTAATCATGATCCTCTTGCTACAGAACTTTCTGATACCTCTATACATCAATAAATAAATACATATTTAAATACATATTTTGCACCAACCTTTTATCTATTTCCTTTAAAAAATTACCCCTTTAATTTATCAATTTATTACCCAATATTTTATTTTTATCATTAATTTATTAAATAACTTCATAGAAATCCTCTTAATGTCCAATTATCACCCTAAATCATGTCTGGGTTAAATATTCTGTCCCATTATTCAAGTAAATTCACCCCTAAAATAAAAATGTGCACAGAAAAATATATATATTAAAAATTCAATACATTCAAGGTCATTGTTCCGTCTGATCCTATACTAGGTGTAACCCATTCATTCTATATTTCTATATATCTTATTTTTTCTCTTAAACATCAACAATCTATTTTTCTGCTTCAACATATCCACATGTCTTCGTTCTTTGTGCCTTCTTTGCTTCCCAAGCTTCTCCTTATTATTTTTCCGCCATTCTGTTTTCCATCTTTTACTTTTCACTTTAAATTTCCAAGCCCGTCTTTTCCTTCTTTTAATCCTTCCTTCTCCTTTTCTTTCGTTCTTTGTCCATTGTTTCTTATGCTTGAGTAATCCTACTTTAGCACGTATTGGTTTTTTCTCACCGCTCTTTCCAACTCTTTCACTTAACAAATGTTCCTTCTCCTGTAAAGATCCTGGCTCTTCTTCCTTAAAGTCAACGCAGCTCTCCTTTTGCAGGTCATCTGGTGTCGCCTTCAAATTGGGCCGTTCTGTTTCCTCTGTCTTTTGAACTCCTATCTGGATGTTATCCAACATTTCCGCTAATTGCGCGCATGCCTCTTTACATCCTTTTTGGATCGTCTCCCTCAGGATTCTTAGAAACTGTTCAATAGTCAGTTCGCCCACCTTGGTATTTTCATCAAACTCCTGCTCGATTTCCGTCTCGTCCGCCATCTCCAGCAAACTCCCATATCCTATTACTTTGACTCCCAGCACAATGCTCCCTTGTTCTATGAACCTTTCCGTCAGTCAATTTCTTTTTTATCAGTCTTTGCCCATATCACAAATCCATTAGCCACAAAACACAAAAACAAAAACAATTAAGCCTTTCCCCCCCGCCTCGAGTAACAGTATAAACTTATGTCTCTTAATTCTCACCAGCCGTTTTCACTTTCACATTTGGATGCTTCCACTTTGGGGATTTTTCTTAATACTCCAAAAACAATGTTCTCACACATTCCTTCTTCTGCCTTGCTGTATATGTAGTTTCCACTGTTTTATCTTCATTTAATTAAAATTCCGGAAGGCTGCGGCTAGTCCGAACATGGCAGCCATGTTCTTACCCTCAAATGCTCCTGCATCAGGGCAGTTTCTGGGCACCTCTCGCTTTGCTGATTGTGGGAGGGGTCAAAAAAGACACCCCTTGCTCCAGCCCTCACTCCCCAAAGGCTGGCCAAGTTCTCCCGGGTCCCGGGAGACTCGGTAAAAGGCGTAAAAGGTTCGGGCGGCACGGAACAAGGCGCGCTGGCCCATCGCCATGCCGGCGCACCATTCCACCCTTTCTTCTTATCAGCCTCCTCCAGAGACTGCCCACCCCAGCCAGGGTCTGACTAGAGACACGTTAAAAATCCCAAGGTTTGAGAAACATGTTATAACCTACTTATGAATTGAACAGCTAGTTTAAGTTGGGCCATTCCATGGCATTTTAAAGACAACACATTTTAAAGAGCCTGGCACATTAGGCAGTTTCACTCTGCAGCCACCAGTACACTGGGCAGGCATTGGGCAAACCTCCACCCTTCCAAAACTGCCCCCTCCACCTCGCACCCCTTCTTCTCTTTCATTTCCCTGTCTCTAAAAATGTGTATGTGCTGCTTTTTGGGGACAGCTGGAAAATGTTGTAGTATAATCTGACAGACCTGACTCACTTGCAAAAAACTAATTTCACCCAAATTGAATCGCCTTTCTTTAATACATGCAGACAGGGAAGACTGAATTCTTTCACAGGCACAGAGGTTGGTGTGTGTGTGGGGGGGGAGTCTTGTGGAGTGTGAGGCTCCCAATAATAAACTCCAGCCTGTCACACCCACTTAACAGCTTGTTGGGAAATGTGCTTTTAAAATTGCTTTTATTTGTTGTTTGCTGACACACACACACACACACACACACACACACCTGAATAGTGCCTATGAGTTTGTATGGGTTTGGTAAATGCTGTGTGGTTTGCTTGTTGTGCCTTTTGTGCTTGGAAGCTGCTATACTGATGTGCTGCTTGAACTTTCATGCTAATGAAGTGACACACACCTATGCACACACACCTACCCATCCTGCCTTGGGAAGAAGAAAGGCATTTCCATTATGGTCAGCCAGAAGGATGGTAAAAACAACAAGGTGCCCACCATCAAGGAATTCGGAGTCAACACGTAACCCACAGGATACCTGGTTTTGCATTTGTAAAGACTGTTTCCTGTTGACGGCTTGGACCAGGCTAGAGTCATCTGCAGTTCTAAGGTTTCAATGACAACTCATCTTCACACCTTGGACCAGATGCCCCATTGAGTAAAAGGTTTAGATTTCAAATATTGCCCCTTCCTCCTAGGTAGATATGTCACCATCCCGATAGCCAATGGTATAGGAATGGGACGGACTAACAGGTGGGAAGATGGCACTAATGCCAGCCCCCCCAAAAGGTAATATAAGGCGAGGTTCAACCTTTTGTTCTTCGCTAGCCATCTTTACCCTACTTTTGTAACTTAAGTTCCACTATGGGCTTCTGGTCGGGCTAAAATGGTGATTTGACGCATTCTGAAAGTGCTCAGAGTGGACGAAGGCTCCTTTCGACAGTTTGGGCTATCGATTAGCCCAACGCAACCCTCCCCAGGCAGGGGGGGGAGTCTGGCAAACAGCAAGACCCCAGAGTGAGTTGAGATTGGCACGAACAAGCTTCGGATTTTGATCTCCTCACTCGGAACGGGCGGTGTTTTCAACGCTAAAGGAGCTTGTCGAGCTGAGAAATCAGCATAGAATGGCCATTTCCCGGCTTCGTGATTGAAGGGGAAAAGATTTGAACTAAGCGAAGCAGTGTGAAGTTCGTTATAAACGTGCAAGGTAACAAAAACAATTTTACTTACCGATTGAACGATTGAAAAATTGATGAACTGATCCAGATAAGTTTGAAGTAGTAGTAAAGCGGAACTGTGTGAAAAAACTTTCCAAAAGTGACTAAAAAGTAGAGAAAAGATCGAAAAAGAACTTTGTTTTGCATTCCTGTGGTTGGAAAAGTACCAGCTTCAAAGCAGTGGGGTGACGATCGAGCGGCAAAAAGCGGAAGTGACGTACAAGATAATCAATGAGAAGCCGCCTAGACGTGATCGCTTGAACGGAAGAACATCGGAGCGGACTTAAGCGTAGGACCGGAAATCAACGGGGGACGAGTGTAAGAACGTACAGGAAGCTGGAGAGCGGAGTGAAACGGCGAGGGACAGGAAGTGAGCTTAAGGAACCTACTCTACACTTTAAAATCATAGAGAAAGAACGCCCGGCATTTTGAGGAGGACTAATAAGAAAATTAATTTTTTTTAACCGAAGAAGCGGCCGCAAATTAGCGAAAAATAGCAACTTTGAACAAGCAAAAAAAGGACTTTTGATTGATATAAGTTGAAACGAAAATAGAAACAACAACGGAGCTTCGGGGGAGACAAAGAGCAGCATCCTTCTCAACACCAAAAATGGCTGCATCAAAGAGAGATAAGGAATTACAAGCGGCCATGGAGGCCATGGAACAAAGGATGACAGATGCAATTCAAGAAATGGGCATTGGTGGTTGGTGGATATGAAAAAAGAAGTGGGCGATAAATCGGAAAAAGAAGTAGGGGAATTGAAAAAGGAAATTCAAAATATAACACAGAAATCCTCTGAAATTGACCAGAAAATGCAAGATGTCAGTCAAAAAGTGGATACAGTAGTGAAAGAGAATAAAAGATTGAATGTTATGTCGGATTGTAGAGCCATGCAGACCCACATCAGATTAAGAGGCATAAAAGAAGAGATGCATGATGATATAAGAAACAGAGTAATTAAAGCCTTTGCAGAATAC
This sequence comes from Gekko japonicus, assembly GCF_001447785.1. Classification (NCBI taxonomy): domain Eukaryota; kingdom Metazoa; phylum Chordata; class Lepidosauria; order Squamata; family Gekkonidae; genus Gekko; species Gekko japonicus. The sequence continues at coordinate 202,897 of NW_015172099.1, forward strand.
CTTAAAGATGATGTTGATGATATAGAATATCATTTTGATTTGATCTACAGAGTCAACTCGGTGTATGCACAACAAAAGAATCTTCCAAGAGATGTGATTGTACAATTATTGACCAAAAGAATGCATGAAATTATCATGAGAAAACAATTTGTTGATCCTTTTGAAATGGAGGGAACTAAGATAATGGTGATGAAGGAGCTACCTAGAGTGGTACTGCAAGACCAGAAAAAGTACAAAAAGTTGACTGACAAGTTGAGAGCATTGAAAATCAAATACAGATGGGAGCTCCCACAAGGTGTGAGCTTCAACTACCAGAGCCAAAGATATACAATTAAGACCACAGGACGGATGGTGGAGTTCATGTATGAATTTGATAAAGACTTTGGTGATAAGGAGCGACAAGCATGATGGAGCATAAAATCATCTCTTGGAATGTGAATGGGATTAATTCGCCCAGGAAAAGAAAAACTATGAAACATTGGTTAGGGAAACAGAAGTGCAGTGTGATATGTCTGCAAGAGACTCATGTCAGGAATCAAGACTTTAAATATTTGGAAATTCCGCAATTGGGACAAGCATTTTATTCATTAGCAGCAAAGAAGAAAATAGGGACGGTGATTTATGTTAAAAAAGAATTGGACCCAAAAGACATTTTTAAAGATAGAGATGGGAGATATATTGCAGTTGAAGTGACTTTGCAACAAAAAACAACGCTTATTGTAAATATATACGCGACAAATGGAGCAAAAGGAAAATTTTCCCAAGAACTGACACAAGAATTGGACCAGGTTACACATGAATAAATTGTTTTAGTTGGAGATTTTAATGGAACAGTTGACAATAAACTAGACAGAAAAGCGAGAAAAAGTGAAGAAAAAATTGGTAAATTACCTAAGACTTTCTTTAAATTGGTAAAGCAAGAAAAACTACAAGATGTGTGGAGAACTTTGTATCCTGCTGTTAAGGACTACACTTTTTTCTCAAATAGACATGACTCCTTTTCAAGAATAGATATGATGTGGGCGACGGGATACTTTATTTTGAAGACAAAAAAAAATGCGAGATTCTTCCAAGGACTCATTCAGACCATAACCCAATGTTGTGGATAATAAAGGAAGGACACAAGATACTGAGATGGAGATTAAATGAAGACCTGCTAGATCATAAAGAAATTGTAGATACTCTTAAGAAAGAAACACAAGGATTTTTTCAGGTGAACTTGATGCCGGAGATGCCGATTCAAACAGTATGGGACACCTATAAGGCAGTAATGAGAGGATTGTTGATATCATTAAATACCAAATAAAAGAAAAGGAGAATGGCACAGCAAACAGCAAAAATTAAAACGAAAGAGAAAGAGTTGAAGAAAAGGCCGAGAAAGAAAAATAATAATAAGGGATTTACAAATTTTGAGAGAACAGCTGGATGTTATATTGAATCAGGAGATTTATTGGAATTTGAAGAAGATGCAACAGAAAGCTTTTGAGGGGGCGAATAAGCCAGGGAAGTATCTGGCTTGGCAACTAAAGAAGAGACGAGAGAATAAATCTATTACAAAGATTGTGGAGGGACCAAAAGAGATCACTGACAATAATGCAATAAAAAGAGAATTTTTTAAATACTATGCGAATTTATTCGCGAAGAAAAAAATAGATGAAGAGATAATTAGAAATTATGTGGACAGAATTAAACTGGAAAAGATGTCGGGAGAATTTAAAGACTTGTTGAATAAACCTATTGTTAAAGAAGAAATCGAGAGTGTTATACAGGAGACAAAGTTGGGAAAGGCTCCAGGACCAGATGGATATACAGTAAAATATTATAAGAAACTAAAAGAGGAGCTGATCCCAAAGTTGGAACTCTTGATGAATGATATAAGAGAAACAAAAAAAATGCCGACATCATGGAAAGATGCAAATATTGCGCTTATACCGAAAGAATCTCAAGATCTAACAAAAGTTAAAAATTATCGACCAATATCTCTCTTGAATACGGATTACAAATTATTTGCCAAAATTGTTTCGGAAAGACTTAAGGTATATTTGCAGAAGGTGATCGAAGAAGAACAGGCTGGTTTTTTACCTAATAGGCAAATTAGAGACAATCTGAGAGTAGTAAGGGACGCTATAGAATATTATGAGAAACATCCGGAAAAAGAAGTGGCTTTCCTTTTTGCAGATGCGGAAAAGGCATTTGACAATTTAAATTGGGATTTTATGTATGCTGTGCTGGATAAAATAGAAGTTGGAGAACAATTTAGGAATTGCATTGAAGCGATTTATTCTGAACAAAAAGCAGCATTGATTGTGAATACCAAATTGACAGAATACTTTAAAGTACAAAAGGGGACGAGGCAAGGATGTCCTTTGTCCCCATTATTGTTTATTTGGATATTAGAAGTTCTTCTGAAACAAATCAAACTAGACAAGACAATACAAGGTATAAATATCAAGGGCTTTTCATATAAGTATAGAGCTTTTGCGGATGATGTAATGTTTATTATTGAAGAGCCCTTAGAGAAGATGCCAGTGCTGTTGAATAAAATAAAAGAATTTGGAGATCTAGCTGGATTTTATCTAAATAAAGAAAAATCAAAGGTGTTGTGTAAGAATATGTTAGAAAAGAAAAGAAAGGATTTACAGGCTGTAACCCAATGTGAAGTGGTGAAAAACACCAGATATTTGGGAATTGACTTAACGGCAAAAAAATGTGGATTTATACAAAAATAACTATGAGAAGCTTTGGTATAAGATTCAACAAGATATCACGAAATGGAATACTTTGAACTTATCATTGATGGGCAGAATTTCAGTGGTTAAAATGAATGTGTTACCAAGGTTGATGTTTTTGTTTCAGACAATTCCAATTGTCAAAGATGTAAAGATTTTTCAAAAGTGGCAAAGAGAGATCTCAAAATTTGTGTGGGCGGGAAAAAAACCAAGGATTAAATTAAAAATTTTGTGTGATGCAAAAGAAAGAGGGGGTTTTCAATTGCCAAATTTTAGATTATACCATGAAGCAGTCTGTTTGACATGGTAATATAAAGTTGTTGGCGTTAGAAGGCCATGATTGTAAGTTTGGTTGGCATGCATATATGTGGTATAACAAGCAGAAAGTTGATGGTTTTTTCAGGCATCACTTTATTAATATGATACTTGGTTGAAGTACAAAAGGTTTTTTTCGGAGGAGAGACCTCTTTGGATTGTACCAGCTGAAGTTATAACACCATTTACTGTGCATAAAGGAGAAAATTGGGTACAGTATAAAGATTTATTTAATGTTGAAGGGAAAAATTTCGAAATGAAAAAATTAGATGAATTAACGGTTAAACCTGGTTGGCTTCAATATAGACAAATTAATGACTTTTTAAAGAAAGACAAAAAAAACGTTTGGTTTTCGAGAAAAGGTTAACGAAATTGAGAAGGTATGGTTTGAAGGGGAGAAAAGTAATTTCAAAATTGTATAAAGTTTTGCTACAATGGTATACTGAGGATGAAGTAGTGAAGGAACAAATGATAAAATGGGCAATAAATATTAATAAAGAAATAACGATGTCATCTTGGGAATTCTTGTGGAAAAAAGCGCTTAAGATTTCTACTTGTATTAATCTAAAAGAAAATTGTTACAAGATGATGTATAGACGGTATATGACACCTAAAAAGATTGCTAATATGAATACCAATATGTCTAGTAAATGTTGGAAATGTAAAAAAGTAGAGGGCTCATTTTATCATATGTGGTGGACCTGCGAAAAAGCGAAAGACTTTTGGGTGAAGATTCACGCAGAAATGAAAAAAAATACGAAATGTAAATTTAAAAAAGAACCTGAAATACTTCTTCTAGGACTTAAAATGGAAGAAGTTAATATGACAAAAAGAACTTTGATATGGTACATGATTACTGCTGCAAGAATGACTTATGCTCAATATTGGAAACAAGATCAAATCCCGGAAGTAAATGATTGGATCAGGAAGCTACTCTATATGGTAGAAATGGACAAAATGACACGAAAATTAAATGACTTGGAGGCAGAAGATTTCTTTGTGGATTGGAAAGACTTAAAAGAATATTTGGAAAAAAGTGGAGATATAAAAGACAGTTTGTTTTGTTTTGATAATTATTGAAATGTTATTACAAATAAGTAAGCTTTGATTGTATATGACAAAAACTGTTACCTGTTGAAAATATTAGGGGTAAGATGAAGAAACTTTTTAAGTATGGTGCAGGAGGTCAGAGCACTGCGGGAAGCCAGCAGAGGGGGAAGGGGAGGGGGGTAGGATATAGGAGAATGCTAAAATTGTGATCAAAAGTGTATGTGTTTGAATATATCCTAATAAAATGGTTTTTTTAAAAAAAAGTTCCACTATAGGTAATTCTTACGTGCTCTCTTGGATTGCAACCAAGAAGCCCACACGTGTTGGCTGGTTCTAACCATGTGTATTGAGGGTTCCCTTAGTCAGAACTTCTGCACCCACATTCTTCGCTGTGAAGGTCGAGCTTCAGGAATCAGATAAGTATCCCATTGTTTCCAATCCCCAATACCTCTAGCTTAAAACCCCAATTGTCTTCCATTTCTATTGCATCTACAGGAACTTGTTTGTATGTGTGAATGAATCTGTTTTTCGTATGCCTGTAAATAAAAATATATTTTTTCAGCAAAGAGAACAACTGATTTTACTAAAGAAACCTTGTCATGTTGTCTCTTTGGGTGGATTCTCTGGGCGAAATTGCTTTTTCTGTATACATTGACCAGAACCCAATACAAATTTAATCCAGCCCATGTTGTAAATAAAACACGTTGGCTAACAAGCTGCAGGCTGTGATAGCTGAAGATGTTTGGAGGGGGAACTGTGTGTGTGCTGCTTTGGAGGGCAAACCTGGAGATTGTTGCAGGCAAGCAGGGGCAGGGAGGGGGTGAGGGGTGGAGGAGAAAGCATACATTTCTCAGTTCAGAAGCCCACAGGTGGTGGCCGCCTGCAAATGACATTGAAATTTCATTGGTCGCCTTTGAACTGACAGTCTGCGAATGGCTGAATGAGTGTGTGGCCTTCCCTCCTCCCAGCTTGCACTGCGGGTGTTCTCTCTCTGCCTGCTAGGAACACGCACAGTCAGAAATTGCTTTTTAACAGCATTTTTTTTTTTTGCCCTGAAGGATTTTCTCTTTATTCCTTTTAAAAAAGGATGGAAGGTGGGGTGGGTTGGGTTGGGGAGACAGGCATTCTGCTCTCCACAGTAAGTGAAAAAATTCTGCTGCTGTGCTGTTTCAAGCGTGTGTGTGTGTAAGAGAGAGAGAGAGAGAGAGAGATTCAGCTTTTCATCTATTGCTAGAACTGCTAGAACACACCGGGCAGAAGTCTTGGGTGTGTGC
>NW_015172100.1:0-22934 GCF_001447785.1 Gekko japonicus
TAATTGTCAATGGGACAGAAATGGTAAAATAATTAATAACAACTGCACATAAAAGCATAATTCATAGTAAACATTTTCTGTTTGCAATGGTAAGGTAATACAATTTTGTTAATTCTCTACAAATACCAGTTTTTTCTAATAGCATTTTTAATATCCCCAAATGAAGGTGGCATACAAAACTTTAGAACATTTCCTAAAATGGTCCTCCAACTAAGCATTACAATATAATTGCTGAATAATTCTCACTTCAATAGTTAGAAGTAGTAAGTCGTTTTGTGTTAGAAATATGGCAAAACATCTACAAATTCAGGCATTCATGATACTTTTCTGTCTGAATCCTGCACAATAATGTGATTCCTAGGTTCGCTTAGGGAACCACAACTCCTTGCCGGACCCTGCAGTTATATCTAAATATAAACTGTTAAGTCCTGAGCTTAACAAAGAGTCGGAGAGTGATTTCAGCCAAAGACTCAAGTTTATTCACGATCAGTTCTCCAACATGGTACAACATCTGATAGCCCGAACAGCTTGTCTATTGTAGCTGTTCGGTATTTAAACATTCCCGGCTAATATAGCCACTCCTACTATACAGATAACAACCTATCAGGTTGATCGCATAAGGTCCAATCACAAACGTTCCCGCTTGCAGCTTGCTTGAATGTGATTGGTCATGTAGTCTTGGACTAGAATCCTCTATCCAAGACGAAGCTTAACATTGCTTCCCAATGGGATGTTTCACACACATCCTAATGTACTCATGGCAGCATCTGAATACATTACAATACCTCTCTTGTGGCTCATGGGAAAGGCTACCCACCAGCCCTATGGCTCTCTTGGAGGACCCTAAGCGAACTTTTTAGTATGAAGCACAGCTGGCATGGACTGGGTCGATTCTTCATTGTTGAAAGTGTCACTTGCCCTTAAGTGAGTGAAGCATTTTGATACAATCTGACACACACACCCCCACACACATTTAGCTGTATATTATATGTATATTTAGCTGTATATGTAACAGTAGGGGTCTCTGAGAAGAGTGGGTAGAGAATTAGCCTGGCCACAACAGATCTGCATCAGATATGTTAAATAAATGTTATTGCTGTGTGCTGAGAATGGGTGCACTAGAACTTCTGGTACCTGTCAGACTGTATAGCTATATTCTCTACATCACCTATGACACTGATTTATTTATTTATTTGCATTTATATCCCGCCCATCCCTCAGGTTAGAGGATGATAATAATAGTAATGAAATATGATTGCAGTGGAGACCCATGTCACGTCAGACATACATGCACAACAAGCTAGCCTCTCTATGCTGGTTTGGATCTTACAAAAGGCCATTTTTTTTAGTATGAAGCGCAGTTGGCATGGACTGGGTCGATTCTTCATTGTTGAAAGTGTCAGTTCTAGTTTAGATGTTCTGTGTAACACAAAACTGTCACTTTGCTAAGGAAGGACAGCTTTCCAGTACTTCCCACTGAGCTTTCCAGAAAGGGGAGGGGGATGTTTTTTAAACTTGCCCTTAAGTGAGTGAAGCATTTTGCTACAATCTGACACCTCCCCCCCCCACACACATTTAGCTGTATATGTAACAGTAGGGTTCTCTGAGAAAAGTGGATAGAGAAGCAGCCTGGCCACAACAGATCTGCATCAGATATGCTAAATAAATGTTATTGCTGTGTGCTGAGAATGGGTGCACTAGAACTTCTGGTAGCTGTCAGACTGTATAGATATATTCTCTACATCACCTATGACACTGATTTATTTATTTATTTGCATTTATATCCCGCCCATCCCTCAGGTTAGAGGATGATAATAATAGTAATGAAATATGATTGCAGTGGAGACCCATGTCACGTCAGACATACATGCACAACAAGCTAGCCTCTCTATGCTGGTTTGGATCTTACAAAAGGCCAGGCATCGGCGGCTGGGACCGTTGGGGGCGGGGTGTGTGGCCTTATGACACACTTCCGGTGATGTCAGGGGGTATGGCATATGCTAATGAGTTATGCTAATGAGTTCCCTTAGCTCTTTTTCTACGAAACGACCCCTGGTCACATCAGACATACATGCACAACAAGCTAGCCTCTCTATGCTGGTTTTGATCTTACAAAAGGCCATTAACGATACTATTCTCAGTATGGGCTCAGAACAGTAATAATGATCTGGCTGAATTCCTTCATAGAAGTAGGTGAAGTATTCATGCTTATTATTGTCATTAATTAAACATGTTAAATGTGCACAATGTGTACAGTACTGTCCAAGCTTAATTAAATTATAGTGTGGCTTTTGCCCTGATCTGGATGGGTCCCATCTTGTCAAGTCTTGGAAGCTAAGCAGGGTCAGCCCTGGTGAGTATTAGGATGGGAGACCATCAAGGAAGTTGAGGGGTTTGCTATACAGAGGCCAACAATGCCAAAACACCTCTGAATATCTCTTGCCTTGAAAATTCTATGGAGTTGCCATAAGTCAGCCGCAGTTTGACAACAAAAAGAAGAAGAAAGAAGGAAAAGGAAGGAAGGAGAGAGAGAGAGAAGTTGGGAAGATGATTAAAACTTTAGGACAGAAACAAAAAGCTTGCCTTTCCACAACACTCCAATTGTGTTGCCTCAGGATTTTTTGGGTGGTGGTGGTAGAATTTTTAGTTTTTGTTTTCTTTCAGTACCATGAATTTGAATGTATGTATTATGCGTGTTTTAAAAATGAGTTTAAAATCTCCTGAGGGTATCTAAGTTGTACATCACTGATGTGTTAACATATGCTTTCTCTAAAAATGGGAGATAGATTTAAAAGAAGGCATTTTAAGCTGGTTACTTTATGAAAAAAAATATTTGGGGACCAAATTTCCTGAGAGATAGAATAGTTGAGTTTTTGAGATTAGTTATAAATTACTCCAGGTATTGGATATGCTCTAGTGGGATATATTACCAAATAGACTGGTTCCCACCTAATCATGCAGGAGCCAGCATTTGCCTACCCTCCCACAGTTTGAATGGAAACACATGGGGAGAGAAGATCCAATGTAAAGACACTGTTGGAGCTGGCCATTGAAGGGAAGCTTGGTCTTCCTTTGCTTTTTGGTGTGGCAGGAGCTCCCCCCACTCTCCCTCCTTATTTCTGAGACCCTGCAGGATTAGCTGGTCAACTATCAAGGGCTGAGCAGAAATTTTTGAGGCTCTCACTCAAATTGGCAGTGTGGTTGGGGCCTTCTTTCACATGCCTTACAGGATCCATTTGGGGAGGTATAATTTAGCCTGGTTTTCTGGTTAGGCCCTAACTAGTTTGGCAGGGAAAGCATGGGATAAGAGATGTTAAATTGATAAGCATCCCGAAATATCTGTGATGGGGAGCTATCAAGCTGGGCACCTATTGGCTTTACGGTCTGGGTAGCACAGTGAGGGCCTCTTCTGGGTTGGGGTGCATATGACAAGACTGAGCAGTCATGGGCAGTACTGTGCTCCTCCATTCCCTCTATGCACTCAAGTATGAGCTGTGAGGAGAAAGATTTGGGAGAGAGTCTGGACCTGGTTTTGAGCTGGGGTGGTACTGCCCAGTTGAGGAGGCTTGCTCTGCAAGCTTGTGTTAACCTGTGCTTTATGAGTTAATAAGTTGCAGATCAGCTATGTTCAATAAAGTTCCTAGTTTAAGCCAAATTTAGTGTGATGTTTTCATTCAGGTGTGGGTGGGCAAATAGCTAATGAACTAGTTAAAATGATTCATCCTAACAGAACAGAATAAGTACTTAAGACATATATTTGTAATATGTGCATACATATACAGGAAGAGGATAACAAGACTCCTACAATAGGTAGTGCAACCACTAATTCTATGCCAGATTCCCTGAAAGAGCTTATTTCATAGATACTAAAGATATAGTCGGTTCCAACTAAAAACTTCTAGTCATCTGCTTCTGTAAGTTCATACTTCAAAACTACTATTAGCTCTTTCGCCTTACATCTTTCAGATTCTGATGGTTTCACATCCTAGAGACTCCAGCAGAGAGAACATCCAGCTTTTTGTTAAGCTACCAATTGGTGTTTGGTAGGGGAAACTATAATGGCAAATCATTTACAATAATGAAGGCAGCACTCAAAACAATATACAACTATGATGTATAATTCCATTTCATCATCTGATGAATTGTGCATGCACATGAAAGCTCACATCTTGAATAAAACTTTGTTGGTCTTAAAGGTGCCACTGGACTCTAACTTTGTTCAGTTGTTTCAGACCAACATGGCTGCCCATGTTCAATACAGGGTTCAAACCCAGACAGCAATGTCACTAATTGTTGCTTTACACCACAAGGATTTCCAGTCTCTAGTATTTATTCCTTGTTGCATTGCAAGTAATTTTGCAATGTTTCTGATAAATTTATCAATTTCCTTTAAATGGCATTGCAAGAGATATGTGGACAAATGGGAAGAACATTCCTAGTGTTCAGTTGGAAAACCATGAATACTGCAACAAATAAAACAGCAGGGAAAAGAATACCCTACAGCTAGGTGTGAAATCAAATAATGCCTGTTAACCATGTTGTTACCTCTCCATCTGGTGTTTTCCCTCAACAAATTCAGGATAATAGCAGCACTACTGGCTTTGATCTTAGTGTCACTAAACTGAACAGACAGAATGAGTTTAGGACTCACAAACACCTTGGAGTCTTCCTTAATGTCATTCCCTGCCTGCCCGCCTGAGGGGATATTACCCTCCACCATCACAGCTGCACTGCTGGGATGCTCCTGAGGCCTCAGAAATGGAGGGGAAGGGGTCAGGTTCACCCCAGTCCTCCTCCTCCTCCCAGCTGGAGCGCTGACTGCCAAAGGCCGGGCATTCCATAGCTGCTTGTTTCCTCCCCAGCCTCTCCTTCAGAGCCTCCTTTTATGCCACCCTCCACCCTCTTTGAACACATCCCCTGTCTTCTCAGAGGGGCAGGCAACTGCCCATCACCAATGGTCCAGTCCATTGGCTCAGGCCAAACACCCTCCAGCTGCTGTTCCCTCCCCCCTGTACTGTTGGTGTGAGGCATGCCCATCCCAGTGAGTGTTGTGTCTAAGGTGGGTTCAGCTGGGCCACTTGCCTCTGTGGCATTCTGCCAGCCAGCCTTACTTGCCCTCTGCTGTTCCCCAGTAGCATATTGGACACCTTCCAATTTTGTCTGAGTTCTCCGCAGTGGCCTGTCTGTCCTCGGTGGCCCTCCATGGCATAGCCCACAGCCTCATTGAACCATGCAAGCCCCCTCACCACATCAAGGCAGTGATTAATGAGACATATATACACTCCCCCATTCCCCAAAACAGCCCTAATAATTTACCTATCAGTATTGCATCTCATTTTCTCAGTCCCCACAAGCTTGATGGCCCCTCTTCAGACACTCCACTGAAGAAGCTTAGACCACACCACCACCATGCTGGGGGGTAGTGTCTTGTTTAATTACAAGAAAACTGCAAGTGATAAATGGCTATGCCTTGGGGACATTGTTTACTTATTGTGCAGGTGATGATAATGGTCTAAAGCAATAACATTGTTGAGCCATGACTGTATGAGTTTTGTCACCCAAAAATGCAACTGTGGAGACTTTGTACCCCAGAATTTTTGCTAAGGGTTTAACCAAGTATGGACCTGCTAGAAAGATTGTAGGTTCATAGAAGAGAAGACTGATGTTCAGTGGTCCTAGACCTTTTTGGTCTTAAGCAGCAACACTTTGAACTGGATCTGGAAATAGAAGTCAGTAAAATACATTGCAAAACTACCATTCTTCGTATGGACTAAGTTTACATCTTAAGTCCTTTGTTGCACTCAAAACATGTTTCAGTGACTGGAGAGCTGGTAATCTATTCCTCTGTCATGCTGTGTTTGTTTTTATTGCATATCTCAGTACTTAATGTAAGCGGCATCTTCTGTAGAGATGATGCATTTTAATAAGGACATGCTTATGTGCACAGTGACTTGCATAAAAGTCCCGGGAACTTCAGGCACTTTGTTAGGACTGAACATAGATCTTTGCCTCCATCTCTCTCTCTCTCTCTTTTTCTCCTTATTAACCAATGTGAGATATCTCTCAGATTAAAACTAAAATGAATTTACCAATGCAATACTGGTGAAATGAGCATACATCATAACTCACTTGCTGAAGATGGAAGAATATTAGCATTGCTGACTGGAGTGTGCCACAGGGAACAAAGAATGGTAGTTTTGCAATGTTTTTTTTACTGGCTTCTATTTCCAGATCCAGTTCAAAGTGTTGCTGCTTAAGACCAAAAAGGTCTAGGACCACTGAACATCAATCTTCTCTTCTGTGAACCTACAATCTTTCTAGCAGGTCCTGCTACCTGGTTTCCAACCATCAATGATGGCAATACATTGTCACAAAAGGCATGGCCTTCTCAACATTGGGCCTTTGGAAGCCAAACAAAAGGCAGTCATGCTCTGAAGGGCATTTTGCACGAAATTTGTATTCTAGCAAAGGTTTTCACTTAGATTTATTGCTAAATTTCTTTCCACACTGCTGGTCTCAGTTTTATTTTTAGTGTGCACTTTGTAATTTCATGCTCATTTACAATTTGTATAGAATTGATTTGCTTGTGAACTGCCTTGGAAGACTTTTGTTCAAAGCTATTTTTAAATAAATAGTTGAATTATACTGGACTATAATATGTGTTGTATATATAAATGTGTTGTTCGTATGTAGGTATAAATGTATATCAAGAGCCACATCAGCTGTGGCTCCTTGGGAGTACCCAAGGTCCAATATATGGCCAAAAGCCAAAATGATGTGTCTCTATAAACATTTATATTGTGAACAGTCACAGAAAGAAGCAGGTCCTTTCCAAAAACCAAATTAATGCATTTATCTCTACCATACTTCCATTGAGATGAACTGACAATGGAGAGTGGACACTTATAATTTAGTTTTGATTATTATATTTTAGCATAGAAAACACATCATTATAAGTTGCATTATAATATTCTGCACTTCATCTTCCCATCCAAAAACTGCTTAAATATTTATTACATGAAGCATGATTTTTCTATTTTAAGACTTATTCCAGAACAGAAGCACCTATTTTACGTCTTCATTTTTAAAGATACATAACATTAATGAGCTGGTTAGAATTCTTCCATTAGATCTCCCCCTAGTTTTTTTGTTTGCTTTTTAAATGAAAATCATATCATAAAAATTGTAAGACTACTAATTTTATGTGCATGGAAAGATGAGATGTAAAGCAAGACCAAATAACAAGAGGAAGGCAGTGAATATGAAATGGATTACTATATAGACATTTTATGCTGAGTATAAAAATATTGTATTTGCAATTAAAGAAGATCAATTGCAGTAGTTGGCTGGGGAGGAGGATTGTTAAATGTCCACTGTTTAAGATGAGCATGTTAGCCTTGAAATTTATCTTATACATGAACCTTTTATTTGTTATGTTTTTGAAAGTACACTCGAGAAGGGAGACAATTTTATTCAAAGGAAAAACTTTGATCATAAATGTTAAGACCAGTTAGGTTCTCTGTTTCACTTTTGATTGCCAGGTTCCTCCTGGCAACCAGTGGGAAAAGAAGTGGACTTACCAGGATCAGGAGGGAGTCCCAGGCTACAACATTGGCTGAGGGGTGATGTCACTTCTGGCATGTACCAGAAGTGACATCATCATATTGTGAAGTCATGGTGACACTCTGGTGTCTGGGGGGAAAAAACCCTATGGGAAAATAGCTTCTACCATAGAGTTTTTGCCCAAATACCAGAGTGTTGTTTTGACATCACTGGTGTGATGATGTCACTCCCAGTACATATGGATCCACAAGGATCTAAATATTATAAAAATGCAAAATTTATTCAGGTGTACACATTTTAAAACTTAGACTCATTAAAAATATACCATTCAGACATAAAAAAACTTCTCAACATTCATACATAGATGGGTTAGTGCTGTGCAACTGAACCAAACGCGTTTCGGCACCTCAAAGGGCCTTCCTCAGTGGTCACAATTCCAATTATAAATTTGACATACATTCAAAAAAATTTTTTTCATAAGATGTTACATACATATACAGTACAAGGCTAGATGCTGTTTCCTAAATACTTCTGTATTTGTTTTTTATTAATAATTTAAGATGGGCCTCCAGTCTAGCCAATTAAAGTCCACCAATAATTCTGGTAGCACAAACTTGCGTGAGTTGAATGTATGTCACTCCATCCTGTACAAATTCACATGCCAGAAGTGATGCTGCCACATCACCGTGACGTAGCCTGGGCCTCCCTCCTGCTCCTGAAAAGTTCCCCACTGGACAGCGGATCAGTGATGGGGGTGCAGTCCAGGGGTGGGGCATCCCTAACCTCCAGCAGTGGACTGGCAATCCTAATTCCACTATCTAGTCTCACTTAGTTATTTCTATTTGCTTTATGCTAGTGGATTTAGTGCTTGTTTTGTAACATTAGTAGGGTTTTGCTGAAATATATCTGCATTTTCAGAACAAAAGAAGGGAGTTTGGGGTGGGGGAGAAAGTTGAGCAAAAAGAACCTTTGCTTATCTTTTTAGTTTGCTGTTAGTAGTTGCCTCTTATTACAACTTTCAGGATAAATTTCAAGCATGTAGGAAACATGAAGAAATCATGTCATGTCATAATCCATCAAATTTGGATATATATGGACAATAAAAAGCAAAAAGGTTTCCTATTTTTAAAGTGAATGGCTATCATTTTATCATTCATCATTTTATCGTTCATCATTTTATCAATTACTGACTAGGGATCTGAATTTGGCTAAGCCAAACCGAATAAATACTCAGCAAATATCTTATTGGTTTTTTTTTTTGTATTTATTCAGCCAAAGGAGATTCCCTAATCTGATTTGGCAAACTGATAAAGTAATCCTGAATAAAAGCCAATCTTATTCTGCTTTTAGGCAGGTGCATTCACCATACCGAAGCTGCTGGCCATTTAAACCTAACAACTGACAGGTGGTCTGCCTGTCAGCTGTTAGGTTTAAATAGCCGGCAGGGAGGGTGATCTTTCCTCCCTTCCACAGCCTGTTTTATCAATTACTGACTAGGGATCTGAAATTGGCTAAGCCAAACCTAATAAATACTCAGCAAATATCTTATCGGTATTTTTTGGGGGGGTTTATTCAGCCAATGGAGATTCCCTAATCTGATTTGGCAAACTGATAAAGTAATCCTGAATAAAAGCCAATCTTATTCTGCTTTTAGGCAGGTGCATTCACCATACCGAAGCTGCTGGCCATTTAAACCTAACAACTGACAGGTGGTCTGCCTGTCAGCTGTTAGGTTTAAATAGCCGGCAGGGAGGGTGATCTTTTCTCCCTTCCACAGCCTGTCCGCTGCTGCCAGCAGCCTGGGAAAGGACGGGAGGCATGTTTAAATGCCCCCACACACCTTGCTTCCTTTCCCAGCTGGCTTGCCAGGGCAAGCCAGCTGGGGTAGGTACGGGGAGTCCTTTAAATATCCCTTCCTGATCTTTTCTCCCTTCTCCATCAGGCCTGCTGTTGGCAGGTGGACTGGGGAAGGCACTGGGAGGCATTTAAACATGCCTCCACAATCTTTCCTACCTTCTCCAGTTGGCCCACAGCCACAGGCCAGCTGAAGTAGGGACGGGAAGGCATTTAAACATGCCTCCCTGACCTTTCCTCCCTTCTGAAGATGGCCCGCAGCTGCAGGTGAAGAAGGGATAGAGAGGCATGGTTAAATGGTCCTGTGCTACCCCCAGCCAGCGTTAGTGTACCTTTAAGAGTAGTTGCAGCTGGGAATTGGAGTCCACAGTTAGGGGACCCAGAAGCTTCCCTCTGACTGGCTCATTAAGAGTAATTTCCTGAGCTCAGAGGTGCAAAGATAGGAGTTTTATTGTTCTTTTCCATTTATTTGTCCATCAACCCTTACTGCAAGGAGAGGGGAAGCCCATCTCTTTTCTCACCATGGCCATAGGATTGACCTAGATCAGAAAGATGTAACACTCTATCCAGCTATCAGCTTTATTGTGAGTAAATGATCTACTGAATGCATGTGAAGTTAAATAAAGACGATTTAAGCTCTCTTCAGTGGCTGTGCATTGACTCACACCTGGAAAGTGTTTGCCTCAGCTGCAAGCTCACGCTTGACAGGACAGGTCCCCCAATCTTTTCTCTCTTTTCCAGCTGCCCCATGGACACAGGCCAGCTGGATAAGGGAGGGGGAGTCATCTAAACATGTGTCCCTAATCTCTCCTCCCTTCTCCAGCTGGCCCACAGCTACAGGCCAACTGGAGAAGCGATGGGGAAGCATGTGTAAATGTCTCCCGTTAGGAAACAGACTGATTTCATGTTTTTATATCTGATACACACGCAACACTTATGGAATGTGCACATTCATTTGTATACCTTAAGCCAAAGAAAGCTGCTTGGAATTACCTATGGTGAGAGAGACAGAATTCACATAGGGAAAGCTGCCTGCCTTCTATGTTAATGAGGCATGCACACATCCAGCTAGCAAGGCATTGTGGGAGCAAGAAGCACATGGTTTGCCATTGTGATCAGAAAACAACAACTTTGAGAAGAAGTTCCCCCATTACTGCAAAGATGAGATGTCACGTAGAGACATGGAGCAGATCTGCATTTGTATAACAGCATCCTGTTTACAGCATCCTGTGTGCCTGGAAAGAGCCAGCTTCATCTGTACTTCAAAGGATCAACAGGAAGATAAGAGTTCACACCTAGCCAAATGCCGTTCCATGAGATAGAGTGTAGAATTTCAATATTGCCCCTCCCATAGGGAAAACCTGCCCCTATCCCACATGCAACCAATTAGGAGAGTTTATGGGATGGATCTGTAGAAAGGTGGGACCATGAGCTGGCAGGGCACCACCCACCTGGAGAATCAACTATAAAAGCAAAGACTCAAACCCAAGATCTTTGCTAGCCACTTTCCCTCTCTACGCCCTCTATATCCCTTACCTCCCCTAATGTCCAGCTTCTTGTGCAACAACCCTTTTGTCTATCTTTAAGATCTCTTGGACTGCAGCCAATGAGGTCCGCATTCTGCTGGCTGGTTCTAGCAGGTGTGATTTAGATCAAACCCCTAGGTATCCTTCCCACCCTTATCCCATTGCAACAGACAGAGTTTCCAGAACAGGTGAGAATAAATCAAATTATTTACCATCCCCCATCCAACGTAACTGATAATCTATTTTTATATTCTTTCTGTAATTCTAAAGGAACCTTGTATGCTTGTGAAGTGAGACTGATGTTTTTGTATGCTTGATATTGAAATCCTTCAGTAAAAGATTGTTTGTTTAAGAAAAACACCTGTGTGGTCTCCATTACTGGACTCTTAAGTTCAAACAAGACCTCCGTAAAGCTGGCCAGAACTCAGGTTAAAATTTTGTTGGCCATTTGCTGTAAAATAGAGCATTTGGCCTAACACCCCGATCTTTCCTCCCTTCCCCAGCTGGCCCACAGCCACAGACAGTTTGAAGAAGAGAGAACAGAACATGGAGGCATTTAACCCCATCTCTTTGGAGTCATGCTGCAGCAGAGGTTTGCTCCCTTCATTGATGGGAGGGCAAATTGCCTTCCTTTCAATTAAGGGAGTGTGCCACTGATGTGGCGTGACTCCAGAGAGGGGGGATTTAAACTTTAAACCCCCTTAGTCTCTGGAGTCATGACACCAAATCAGCACACTCCCTTCATTGAAGGGAAGGCAATCAGTGATGGGAGCCTGCCACCACCAGTCATGACTCCGGGGGGGGGATCATTATACCTTATGGGGATGGTCACCATAGGGCATAACTGAGCTGAATAAATTCAGCAATACCGATCATTTCTTGAACCCCAGTATCGGTATGATACTTTTTCCAGGTTTGGTATATCCAGACCAGAAAAATACTGATTTTAGGGGTGTGCACACCCCTATTACTGATCCGATCCAAAATGGGGTCATTTCATGGTGGTGGAATTTTTCGCAAAATGTGCTTTTTCATGCATTTGGGGCCAGCCATACAAAATCCAGGAAGAACATTATTGTTCTGTATGTTAGAGCGGCCACATATGAATAAACTGAATTATAAAAAAATCATCTGAACCTTTTTTTCTTTTCACACATCTTCAGGTGCATTACTGGAAGATACTAAATTGTCTTTTATTAGAATCTCTATTAGTGAATAGAATTAGATATGCAGTGGTTTCTACAGTTATACATCAATACATTGTAAATTGTTTTGTTCTGTATTATTTCCCTCTCCACCCAAAACACCTTTTCACTGGCTAATACTACTTAATACTCTATACCTAATAAAGCACCTAAATCCTTATTTTAAAACTGCAGCTACATTTTTTTAAAAAAAGAGCAAATTTACATTTTTTGGGGAAAGCCATCTGCTTGTGAATGACAATCCATCTCATCAGTAATTTTGAGATGAAAAACAGTCATTACATTTTAACACATCTCCAAGTACTGAATAAAGAATAACATCCCACTATTATTTAAATAGACTGCATTATTTACAGTGCAATGTCTAAAGGCCAAACATGTCATTATTATAATAAGAGCATTTGGAAGGGGTTGTGCTACAACTGAGGACCAAAGTGAAATGGCATTATCTCGAGCAACAGAATGTTTTGCCACAAAATATCATTGCCATTTGTACATCTATCTGTTGCGAATATTGCAATTATCTGTTTGTGCCAACAAAGCCAAAGCAGTCACTGGAAACAACTTTTCTATGCCCTTTTAAACATGTTTCAATGCTACTCATTTTGTATAATAAAAAGATAAAACTTGGACAATATTACCTAAAGATGTACACTTTGTATATGCTTATTATCTTCTGCACTCAGATCATTTGGTTCAAATGCTGATGAGTCTGAGTCCCTGGTGGAGAGGTAGGAAAGGGCCAGAGTTCCCAAGTTTCATACATATTAAAGGAAAACATGGCTATTCATGTACACATATTCATTAGCCACAAAAGTTATACTGGGGACATGTATCGTATACTCAGGTTTTTTATTTAAAAAATACTGAAATATAACATATCACGTGAAAAGCCACCATGTATACTTCTGATTTCAGAAAAGGTAAATCTTCTTTTGTGATAACAGTTCAACCCTATGGAACAGTTTAACCTTTGGGATGGGTCACTACATTGGTCTCCAATTAGTTTCCAGGTAAAATTCACAGTTCTGGTTATCTTCTTATATATAAAAGCCGAATGGTGGTGGAATTTCTCTAGAACATTCCACACGCTCCGGGATTGGTTGGTGCCCTGGTGTGTCACTCAGAATCTGTCCCTATCCACTGGCTGCATTGCTTGAGTCTCACCTCCAACATTCTAAACAGTTTGCTCTTCCTCTCCCCCCATAGCCAGTCAGAGCACAGAGGTTATTTGCATATGCAGCATCATTGGCCTTTGTCTCGGAACACAGAGGTTGTTTGCATATGCGACTTGATTGGCTTTTGCCTCTAACATTCTAAACAGTTTGCTGTTCTGAGGTAAAATGTGTCCAATCTCCAGGTGAGGGCTGGAGATCACTCAGAATTACAACTGCTTTCCAGATGGCAGAGATCAGGTCCCCTGGAGAAAATGGTGGGCTCTGTATCCTTATATGCTGTTGAGGTGGCCCCCGTATGACAGCTAATGTGACGTAGCAGTCAGGGCTTCAGAGCACGGGAGAGGCTGCAGGTGTGTGGGGGGTGGAAAGCTGAAGAGTGAGGGGGAAATAAAGGTAGGTTGATGATTGGCTTGAAAGGAGATAAGGAGATAAGGTTGCCAACTCCAGGTTGGACAATTCCTGGAGAGCCTGGAGAGGGTGAGGTTTCAGGAGGCGTGGGATCTCAGAGAGGTAAAAAGACTCCACCCTCCAAACCAACCATTCCCTTCTGGGGAACCATCGTTGCGAATCTCCAGGTGAGGGCTGGAGATCACTCAAAATTACAAACTGTTCTTTAGGTAGCAGAGATCAGTTCCTCTGGAGAAAATGGTGGACTCAGTGTCATTATACCCTGCTGAGGTTGCCACAGCAAATTGACACTGAGTGTCCAAGGCCGGGGCACCCGCCCAGAGCCTCTTTCTAGAGGCTGTTGTATTTATTTCCACAATGGGCCTCTTTCCTGGTCACCTATAAAGCCCTTCAGAGCTTAAGACTCACATATTTACCCGACTGCCTCTTCAGATATGTTCCACTGAGACAATTCCACTCATCAGTGCAAAACTTTCTAAACATGCCGCCCTGCAAATCAATGGCTGCCTGTACCTGACAATTCTCTGTTGTAGCCCCTAGCTGGTGGAATGGCCTGCCTTACAAGGTCAGGAAGACTCTCACACATCTATTATTCTACAGTATGTGTAAAATGGAACTCTTCAAGAAGGCATGTTTATGAAGTCAGGGAGGTTTCCATACTTCTACTGTTTTACGGAATATTGGACAGAAATATTCAGGAGGGCATTTGTGAATAAAGTCATAGTTTAGCAAATTAATGTTCATGGAATTTAAGGTAGCCTTCATTGGGTAATTTATAAAAAAAAATGCCCTCTAACTTTTGTAATCCAGCTTTATTACTGTTCTATGTAATATAATGTTTCAGTGCATTGATCTCCAATCTGGCAATGCTGCTTTGTTGTATGTAATATATCGGGGCATTCTCTTATTTGGTTACTTCTCTATATTGCCTTGTTTTCACATCATTGTTTTCAGTTGTAAACCACCTTGAGTCTCAAAAAAGAAGAAGAAAACAATAAATGAAATAAATAAATAAATGGGCTTGCAGTTCAGAGCCAAATCTTGTATTTTACATTTGAGATACATGGGCTGATATACAAAACCCTGGTGAATCTGGCTCAATACAGCAGCAGGACTAGCAGCTGTCACACACTTACTTTCCTTCTAAGTCCATTGAAGGAGGTAACTCTGTTTAGGATCGCACAATTAAAATCTGACATTTTGTACATAGTAATAAACGGTCCTGGTCACATGTGCCGCAAAACGCGGGGGGAGGCATGGTTATTTGCGCTGTCGCATTTTGACCCGCTATTATGTGGTCAGGTGTGATGGTGGTGCACCGGGGTTTTGTCCATCGGTGCATGCTTCCAGAGCACTTCAACGAGGATGGCCAGAGGGAATAGGCACACACTGGAACTATTGCACAGATCGAGTCCGTCTGCAGCCCATGGCAAACCATTTGCTAGTAGAGTTTGGCAAGTACTTTATAATTGTGCATCTGTAGCCGGACGCCATGGGTTGGCCACGGGTGCGCTACACTTGCCAGATGTTGCGGTGTGATCGCACCCTAAAAATCTGCCCGGCATTCGTGGCTCTCCCACGGCAGACTCTGCCTGTCATCGGAGCCAAAATTCAGCAAAAGTCCTCCCCCCCCCTCAGTATAAACTACTTTTTTTTTTAAAGGAGCTTGAGGTCAATGCTACTAAGATGATTATTTAGACACAGTCAGGTTACTTGTGTTCCAATCAATTTAGAATAAAGGAAACATAAAACAGGAGCCAGGCAATTCCATTTAGATTAATTGGAATAAAATGTCTTGTGGAGGAAGAACTGATTGCTCAGCCACCAAAAGCATTGTAAAGGTTGCAACAAACAATTCCATTGGCTTCTAATGGCTTTCCAGAGTCAGGCTGCCAGACTGAGTATCCCAAATTGATGGGAGATATAAGTCTATTATTCTGGGGGAAAAAATTGGCATATTTTCCATGCTGCACTTGAACACGTCTCCTCTGATATCTGCACATGTATTAGACAGCTTTATATGCAGCAGTTGTAGGCTAGTGAGGGTTAAAGGTGGATCAAAATTTACTGTCTCATCATTACAAGAAGCTTTGCAATGTGTAGTCCCTCCCTCAACAATTAGAACATGACATCCCTCATGGCATCTGGCAATGTTATTCTCAGAATCCAAGGGCCATCTGAAAATTTGCAACAGTCTCACAAAGATTTTCCAGATAATAATGTTCTTAAGAGAAATGATACTATGTTGTAGTCATTTGCTTCCTACAGAAGGGCCTTAGGGTTTTTTCCCACATGGCTCTGACAAGTGCTCCTCATATGCAGTGCTACCCATTTAGCACTACCCCATCTGTGATGATATTTCAATCTCTGCAATATGGAAACGTGTGGGTCTACCCTTACAGCCTAAGGACAGTGTTGGCAGAAATTGGCTTTAAAGAAACTAATAACTGTCAGAGGCATGATGCATTACTGCAGTTCAAAGGTGAGCACATGGCTTTCAAAGATAGGACAAAAGAAAAATACACAGTGGGTGGTGGGGAATGAGATAAAGGGGGAACCTGTGAGGCCTTGTGTCATATGCCAGTGTACCATCCAGTAGGTGTTCCAAACAGTACCTTGGCCTCCTTCCACACACTGTAGGGTGTGAAATGGTGCTTCTGGGTTGACACTCTGACTGACTGTTTTACAGGACTTGGGATGGAAATTTCTCTACTGGCTTACAATGATTTCCCAGAAACAGTGATACTTGCTCAACCAGCATCTGGCTGGTTCAGCCACAACCCTATTATTTCCTTTTGGTATTGGTAGCATCCCTTACACAGTCAGACACTTCTTGAAGAATCACTTGGTTTTTCCTCCTCCACCATCCTTTTTCTCTAAATCACTGCTACAGGAATTTGCAAATGAGTGGCTAGCATCATTGAACAAAGGGGAAAAGCTAAAGGAAATAAACCATAACTGGAGCATAATAGGAAAAAAATCAAAATGGATAAAAGCCCAAAGAAGTCATTTATTTGAATGCATGCTTAATACCCTGGGGAAAAGCAAGAAAGCCAAGAATGGATCCCTTTGGAGATTAAAAAAAAAAAATCATGCACACCCCTGCTTCCCTGCAATGCTTCTCTGCAGTGCTGTTAAAATGCTATAGTTTGAACTGATATACACAGCACGAATTATGGTCTTATGGGTAATTGATAGCTGAATCATATTAAAAAAATTGCCATGAGCAATATAAAGTAAAAGACCACAGTATATCAGCTTAGATATGAATTATTTGTAAATATTTTTCAAAAGATTTATTTACTCCTTCCTCTTTTTTAAGTTGTAGAAGCTCAAGTTACTTCCTTCTGAGTAGGCACACTTTTTAAAAAGCTAGCATAGAAAGTGCAATTTAGCTAGCAATTAATCCTTAATGTGATCTAATTATTCCTGACATTTGGGCATCAGGCACTATACTTCAGGGGCCATATTCTTCTCTGGCACTGTAGGTAGGAGTTTGCATTGAATGTAAGTAAGCGAACCGCTGCCATCAGCTTTCAGTTAAATTAACTTCCTCTCTACAAACCTGATCTGGAAACAAAAAGAGGCACAAGATAATTAGCCATGCCTAAAGTCGAAGAAAAGCTGACGTTCCCCTGTGGCCAGACTTTGCTGGTGATGCAAAATAAGGCAGTCTAAATCCTTCCTTTCCAAATGTGCAGCTGCACATTTTATTCCCAAAGACAGATAAATTGTAGGGAATAAGCATACCTGACGAGTCACAGAGACCTGTATCTGCACAATTCTAGCCTTCGTTCAGGGATACACAATACTTCCCTGTGCAATAGTTGCAATTTAGCGGGGTGGGGGAGGTTACTACCATAGTTCTCACTCTTACCAAAGAAGGCCACTGGGGAAAGGATGTTTTCAAACCTTGATTTATTTGTGATTGCAAAGTGGGTTTAACACTCCAGGGTGAAATTCAACTTCTTGAGAAAGGCCAGCAGAAAGCTGATGCTTAAGTGTACCTGTGTGGATCATAACACTTTTACTAAGCATCTGCAGTGAAAATAATTTTAGCCTTTCACAGGACAGCCAAACTGTATTTTATACAAATTCACAAAAGGAATATGAAATACAATAATCCTCTGGGAAGATACAGATTTGGTGTGGGTGAAGGTTTCTCATACAAAATAGAAATATGAAGGTAAATTCAAACTTTAAGTATCCAGCATCATTTGCAATGCAAGTATTTTTGGCTCCTCAATCAAAGGAACTGGAATAATCCCTGTTAATTAACTCTGTGGTTTTCCATTTAATCTCTGGATTCTTGCGACTTTCAACTATGGACACTGAACAAGCTTGTACTATTATGGAATAGTTGATAAGATTTTCCAGCAATATTGTATGTCTGAAATATAGATGATAGACAGGCAGGTAGGCAGGCATACTACAAAGTTACAAAAAATCCCAGGGAATAGTTATTAAGCCTGTCATGTAGACCCGACTATTGAGCCCAGAATAAGGATGCAAGGTCCCTGCTTGGCACCCCTGGGAGCAACATTACACAATCAAACAATGCCATTCTTGGTGAAAATCTGGAATTGGTGCCATGACGTAAAGAATGATACTCTAGGATTCTCCAAACCATAGAGTTTAGGTCAAATATTAGAGTGTCACCACTGACAGCATGACATTACTTTGCATAGATGAGTGCCAGTCCACAAGGTGGGTGTGGTGCTCTGAGGAAGATCTTGGTTCATGAGGGGGGTGTTGCACTGAGGTCGAGCTTGGTTCATGAGGTGGGTGTTCTGCTATGAGGTAGATATTGGTTCAATAGTGAGGAGGCTAGAAGTGCTGATTCTTGTTGGGATACAACTCATGAAGAGGAGGTGTTCACAAATCCCAATGAGGGGGAGTGGGGGTTCTCAGCTGAGCAACCTTATGTTTGACTTTAGCAGAAGGACAGGCAGTGGTGCAGAGCCCTGAGTTCACTAGACAGTCATGAAGACCCAAAACATTAAAAGATCTGTGTGAATGGGGGGGGGGAGACCCAGAAGCACCACTTGTTGGTGGGACAAAAATTATGAGGAGGCAGACACGGATGGGGTGGGAGGCTGGAAGCGATGTTTCATGAGGGCACAGATATGGTGAAGAGATTTGTGTGGATGGGGTGAGGCTGGAAACAATGATGTTTGGGGGAACACAAGTTGTGAGGAGGCAGATGTGGATGGGGTGATGCTGGAAGTGATTATTCTTGGTGGGACAAAAATCATGAGGAGGCAAACATGGACGGGGGAGGCAGGAAGCGATGATTCTTGGGTGGACACAAATGTTAAGGAGGAGGTGTTCACAAATCCAAATGAGGGTGACTGAGACAGAGCGGCTTGAGTGTGTCGAGCCAGCAGATCCAGGAACTTTATTGAGTTGCTTTTTTTAATAGCATGATTGATTTCTTGTACTGTTATAACTTGGTTTAATATTTTTCTTTGCTCAGACATAAACCCATTAAATGGTATCTCAAGTACATAATTTACCATTTCTTCCTCTTCTATGAATTCTTCTTTGTAAAGGTTGGGGTGGGGGGAAGTTTTTATTTGTTCCAACATTTCTTGTTCTGAATAGAATATCTGATTTCCTTTCCTAATTCCTAGTATTGTTCTTTTTTCCATTTCTTAAACAATCTTCCCAGTTCATTTGCAAATTCAGAATGTCTTTTTTGAATGTATATATATTCATTCTCCTGCATTTCTTCTACTTTTAATAGATCAAATTGGTTCTTTAATTGTTTTACCTCCTTCAGCTTGTTCTTATCACCAGTGGCTTTGTGTTCCTGTTCCAACACCTTTATCTTAAAATATTCTATTAAATCTTTCTTGTATTTTTGTTTTACTTCATCTCATAATAAAAGTGTGTAATTTAATCTCCATCTTTATTATTTACATTCTTCCGAGTTAATTCTATTGGACTGTGGTCTGCTAGAGTCTTTTGCAAAATCTGTTTTTTTCTAACATTTGTAATTAGCATTTTTGATATCCAGAACATGTCTATTCTTGATGTCTAATCATGATGTCTATCAGAAAAGTACATAAAGTCTCTTTCACCTGAATGAAGAGTTCACCAAAAATCTTCCATTTCTAGCATTGCCATGCATTTGAATACATTCTTTGGGAGTTTACCACCAACATTTTTAGATCTGTCTTTTTTAGGGTCTAGGACCCCATTCATATCCACTTTCATGGAAATCTAATACTGTTTTGAATAAGTTTCCAAAGAATTCAGTCTTATTATCATTTGGTGCATATATTGATGACACTATCCAAATTTGTCCTTCCATTAGTCTGATCTTCAAAATCAAATATCTTCCATTCTGGTGTCACGATGCAGGGCTAGGCAGGAGTGAGGCCATCAGGATACAGTCCGAGGTCAAGAGCCAGTCAAGCAAGCCAGCCGGAAAGCCAAGTCCAATACACAAAGCAAGAGCGGGGTGGTCAAGATACAGTCCAAAGTCAAGAGCCAGGCAAACCAACCAACCAGGAAATCAAGTTCAAAACACAAACCTTTAGAGTTGTCAGGAAGCCAGAGTCCAAAGAGTCAAGAGCCAGAGAGTCAATGGTTAAAGGTGCAGGGTCTAAGTGCAGTCGTTCAATCTGAGGTCCGGGAGCCGAGGGACTTCAGACAGGAACCAGGAGTCAGGAACACGAGCGAGGAGGTGCAGAGCTTCATCTTGAAAAGACTAGTTGCTGGCACGGTTTGTCGGCATGAGGGCATGGGTTAAATAGCCCATAAGCCTGCTGGCAATTAGCATGCCCCAAGCGAGTCCTGGCTCCTGCTAATACTCGGGGCTGAATGAGCACCTGCCACGCATGCGTGCCTCTCACTGCCGGGCTGCCATATCCCAGCAGTGCTGTTCCCTCAAGCGGGATACCGATGGCGGCGAATCAGGAGGGGAACTGTCCGGGCATGCTTCTGCCTCAGCTGTTGCTGGGGTAGCCTCTGGAATCTCAGCCCTGTCAGGTGCAGGAGTTTCCGGCATTGAGAGCTCATCCCCAGCAGCACTTAGATCCTCTGCTGGGGCCACTTGTTCGCACTCAGTGGGAACCGCTTGCTCGTAGTCAGCAGGAGCCGTGACATCTGGTCTTTTAAGTCTTCAGGGATTTCCAAGGTTTGATTGTTAATATATATTGCTATGCTCTTTTTCTTAATCTGAGCAGAGGCAATATAGACTTTACTCAATCTTCTACAAATTTAATATATATTCTTGCTTCTTTTTGATGTGGGATTTTTGGATACAGAATATATCTGCTTTAAATTTCTTCAGTTGATTAAAGGTATTGATTGCACTTTACAAACACATATAAACCATCTTGAGAGTTTGCCCTCCACAGCACATGACATTCTTCTGTATACATTAGGCCTTCAAAGCTACACTACTAAAGAACATCTTAAAGTACCTTACTGAGCCTTTTCAGAGTTTTTTAAAAAGTGCTTTATTATATCCCTCCAAGGAGCTTAAAGCAGCATATGTGGATTTCCCTTCCCTACTGTCCTCAGAACAACCCTTTGAGGTAGACTTGCTCAAAGAGAGAGTGACTGGCCCAAGATCATTCAGTCAGCTTTGTGACTAAGCTTGGGAAATGAGGGTCTAAATAGTGATGGCCGAAGGCTACAGCCTATTAGTTAATCCAGCCCAGCCCAGAACTGTCCCCTGCAGCAATCATTCCATCTAGTCATTACGGTAGAGTTTTATAAATTATCTAGGAATTTCTATCTGAAGTTGCTGGTTGCCCTCTTCCCTTGCTGTTTCCCTTTTGTGCTGTGTGTACTATATTGTGCTTTGAATTGTACGTAAGCAAGATGTGAGCAGATAAGTAGTGTGCAAATGTAGGCAGTGTAAGCAGAATACAAATGAATCAAGTAAATACACACTAAGTTTATTCTTCAAAATAATCTATTTCCAAAGCCTAAATAAAAAAAGTAAGTCAGTCTTCTGAGATGCTCATTTCTGGTGCATTCAGCACTTCTTGTTGTTGTTTTGCAATCAAGTCACAACCAATTTATGGTGATACTGCAGGTTTTCAAGGTGAGATATATTCAGAGGTGGTTTGCCACTGCCTGCCTCTGTGTAGTGACCTTGGTATTCCTTGGCGGTCTCCCATCCAAACACTAACCAGGGCTGACCCTGCTTAGCTTTCAAGATCTGATGAGATCCTGCTATCCTGGACTATTCAAATTATGCTGAAAAATAATACACAACCCATCCAGAAAAGTTTGGAATATTTTTCAGGAAGCAGCAAAGAGTGTTCTTAATGGAATAAACAAGAAAGGCAGGATGTACATATGTGGATGGATAACAGTGCTATATAGACATTTAGCATTACAAAGGATTATTGGTGAATTTTCCATTCTAAAACAGAAAGCATCAACACACAAAGGCAAATATTTACCAGTCACATCACCAGAACAGGCAAGAAGCCAAAAAATATCACTGATGACAAATGCTCCTTGGTAGTGATGGGAAATACACAGTTTATTTTAACATTGCTTACCACTGGCAGGCCACAGGCCACAGAGCCGTGTTGTATTATTTTTATTTCAGGGCTTAGAAAAAATATTACACACACAAACACAAATATTACACAAACAAGATAAAAGCAAGATTTGAAAGGAGACAGCAAACTGTTATTTTTATCTGTTATTCACTGTCAAGAATGCTTGTTCAGACCGCTCATTTTATGTAAATAGTGCAGTGTTCCTGTGAATGTGCACATTTAAAGCTCAAGGCTAAGATTTAGATTACTTTGTCTGTGAAAGTGAAAAATACCATATACCACATGCTTTCTTAATTCCATTAGCTTCACAGCATCTGCAGCTAAAGTGTACCAAGTGGGGTTCTGGTTGCTGCATTGATTCAGGTGTCCACTCAAACTAGTTGGTCTTCAAAGCACATCTAATTAGACTTATACCCTTCTAAATCAACTGACTTCAATTGAATTACAAGGATGTAACTTTGCTTAGCATTGCATTGCCTGACTGTTGAAGTAACTTGCACAGATTTCAGTGCATGAGCGAGGTACAGGTGGTGATCATTCACTGAAAAAACCAAATATATTAAGAAAACAAGTCAATCCTTTCCCAAGTGACTAATGGAAAAGCAGCAAAACTTTACCAATCCATTATGAGCCATGCAAATGTGTTTTTTCCTCAATGCAACAGGAATG
>NW_015172100.1:23992-38630 GCF_001447785.1 Gekko japonicus
AGATGGCCATCTAGCATCTGTTTAAAAAGCTCCAAAGAAGGAGGAAGCCTGTTCCACTGAGGAACCACTCTGACAGGAAGCTCTTCTTAATGTTTAGCTGAAAACTCTTTTGATTTAATTTCAGACATTGGTTCTGATCTGATCTTCTGGGGCAACAGAAAACAACTCGGCACTATCCTCTATATGACAGCCCTTCAAGTACTTGAAGATGGTTATCATATCACCTCTCCGTCATCTCCTCTCCAGGTTAAACATACCCAGCACCTTCAACCTTTCCTCAAAGGACTTGGTCTTCAGATCCCTCATCATCTTTCTTGCCCTCCTCTGGACATTGTTCCAGCTTGTCTATATCTTTCTTAAATTGTGGTGCCCAAAAACTGAACGCAATACTCTAGGTGAGTTCTAACCAGAGCAGAGAAAAGTGATACCATCACTTTGTGTGATCAAGACACTATACTTCTGTTGATACAGCCCAAAATTGCATTTGCCTTTTTAGCTACCACATCACACTGCTGACTCATGTTCAGTGTATGGTGTACTAAGACCCCTAGGTCCTTTTTGCACACACTACTGCCAAGACAAGTCTCCCCCAACTTATAATTATGCATTTGATTTTTCCTACCTAAATTCAAACCTTTACATTTATCCATGTTGAAATTAATTTTATTTGCTTTAGCCCAGTTTTCCAACCTGTCCAGATCATCCTGTATCCTGACTCTGTCTACTACCATATTTGCTACCCCTCCCAATTTAGTATCATCTGCAAACTTAATAAGCATTCCCTCATTCCTTCATACAAATCATTTATAAAGATGTTGAACAAAACAGGTCCCTGAGGCACTCC
Source organism: Gekko japonicus (assembly GCF_001447785.1). NCBI lineage: Eukaryota > Metazoa > Chordata > Lepidosauria > Squamata > Gekkonidae > Gekko > Gekko japonicus. Next base: position 24,837 of record NW_015172100.1, read on the forward strand.
ACTTGTCACTTCACTCAAAGAGGATGAGGAACCATTAACAAGCACTCTTTAGATGTGATCTGTCAACGAGTTACAGATCCACCAAAAAGTAATAGGATCCAAGCCACATTTTACCAACTTGTCAACAAGAATATTATGTGGAACCCTATCAAAAGCCTTACCAAAATTCCCCCGATCCAATAAGGTAGTAACTTTCTCAAAAAAAAAAGGATAAGGTTGTTTAACATGACTCCTTCTTGAGAAACCCATGCTATTCTTAGTAATCAAAGCCATCCTGTCTAAATGCTCAAGGACTGACTGACTGATTATTTGTTCCGAAAATTCTCCAGGCATAGATGTCAAATTGATGGGTTGGAAGTTACCCGGATCCTCCTTTTTTCCCTTCTTGAAGATGGGGACATTTGCCTGCCTCCAGTCTTCTGGCACCTCACCTGTTCTCCAAGAATTCTCAAAAATAATGGACAGAGGCTCAGAAATTACATCTGAGAGTTCTTTTAGTACCATTGGATGCAATTCATCTGGCCCTGAGGACAGTTTCATTTAAAGAAACTAGGTGTATATGTACCACCCCTATACAGGGGTATTATGATACTGGCTGATTTATTTTCATTTTCATACTTTGTGTACCTCTTTGAGACACTAGGCTGGCAACTGTTGGAAACAGAAATTGGGGTAGATTGAGACTAAGATGATACCTCAAAATGAGTCCAAGGCAGAGATGGTTTCTCAGCACTAAACCACTCATAAGGACATAAGAGAAGTCAATGTTGGATCAGGCCAATGGCCCATCCAGTCCAACACTCTGTCACACAGTGGCCAAAAATACCAGGTGCTATCAGGAGGCCCGGCAGTGGGGCAAGGACACTAGCAGCCCTCCCACTGTTGCCCCCCAAGCACCAAGAATACAGTGCATCACTTGCCCCAGACTGAGAGTTCCAACCTTGTGGCTAATAGCCACTGATAGACCTCTGCTCAATATGTTTATTGAATTCCCTCTTGAAGCTGTCCATGCTTATAGCTGCCACCACCTCCTGTGGCAGTGAATTCCATGTGTTAATCACTCTTTGGGTGAAGAGGTACTTCCTTTTATCTGTTCCAACCCGACTGCTCAGCAACTTCATGGAGTGCCCACGTGTTCTTGTATTGTAAAGCCACCATTTTTTTCCCTGTGATATGCAAAAGAGGCTAATAAAACCAACTGGGAGGAGAAGATGATCCTGGTCCAATATTAAGAATGATGTGTCCCATTATGATTGTCAAGTTGTTTTCATTAGTATTTTTAACAACTTTTATGCTAAGCAGTAAGTAATTCTCCTGGGAAGGGGGAAGTTGGAGTTAGCACAAGGATAAAAGGCTACTGTAGATACTCTGTGGGTGATCACAGCTATAATCCACTTATTTTTATTTATTTATTTTATTTTATTTCTAACTTGCTTTGCCTGAGTTTAAAGAGGCTTCCATAAAAATAGGTAAAAGGCAACATGAACAGTAAGAACAAAAATGTATTACAACAATACATTCCAAAGAAATAAATACCTCGAAACAGGTACTTTTTGCACTGTTTGAGGAACAAACAGTAGAGCCAGGGCTGCATTATCCATAAGGCTGACTAGGCTGAAACCTAGGGGCCCCACAGGGACTAGGGGCCCATATTTTTGTTTTTGGCTGAGACACTGTTATTTTCTCTTCCTAGACAGCCTGTAAAAATTGTGAATAGATTTCTTCAGGAAACCCTCAAAATGGATATAGGGTCAGGCTGTCAGCTGTAGTGGGGAGAAAAATGGAGGGCCCTCGAAATACCTGAAAGCATAGGGGCCCGACTATGGGTTAATATGGTCCTGAGTGGAGCATCTGTAATCCATACTCTCAGAGTACATACACACTTCAAACCAATTTTCTTATTTCATACAGGGAAGACTCTCACAGCATTGCCTGTCCTGTTCAATATAAATAGCATGAAACCTTGTACAAGAAATATAAATAGCATGAAACCTTGTACAAGAAGAGACTGTTTCTAATGTATACAGGAGTCAAACGGCAAACTGCATCTTGAATGTGGCCCACAAGCTTTCCTGCAACCACTGCAGTTACTGCAAAACTGGCTGAATACATTTGTACTCCCAGTACGCAGCAAGGGATGAGTGATGCTGTTCTAAATTAACTTTAAAGGAAGACCCACACAAAACCCATTATAGCAATCAATCCAAAATTAAGCTTGACAAGAGCCTTCTTGCAGTCTAAACAGTGATAGCTTTCTTAACTGGTTCCTTCACTATTTACTCATACCCATTTATTTATTTCGATGCTGTCTTCCTATGAACATGGTAGGTACTTCCCAGTTTTACAACATTAAATTGCTTGCTGAAAGTAGCCTAGCAGAAACAGCATTTCACTTGCTTGAAAACTGGTGACAGGCGCTTGATTTTTGAAAATGCCTAACCCCCCAAAATCTTGTCAGCCTCTATGGTGCTACTGGACTGGAATCTAGCTGCTTTACAGCAGACCACCAGGGCTATCCTCTGAAAATGATATACATCTGCTGGTCAACCAATCTAGATGTAGACTGATGGTTGAAGTTTGTAATCCATCAACATCTACTTGATCTGGTATAAGAAACGCTGTGCCAACTTCTACATCGTTGACTTCCTCCTCCCCCAGCTGTCTCAACCCCAAACTCTTCCCATTTGATTACTAGTCTCTCTTACATAAGTTTACTGTCTCAGAGACATGGAACAGAAATCTTGATTTTGTTCTTCAGTCAAGAAACAAGACGATGTGAAGATTTAATATAATCTCATCAGTAGACTGAAATGATGGGGAGAAGCCTGAAGTTCTCTGCTCTGGTCTCCAATAGCTCTTGGCCACATGAAAAACAAGCTTTTTTATGATGATGATGATTAAACATGTTTTATTAAAGCTTTCCCTGACATTTTTCATACTTTGCTTCTTTCACCTATTACCCCTTTTTCATTTTCTCCTTTTCCATTTTCCTTTGAGGTCTCTGCATTCCCTGTACTTTTGCTGCAAATGACATTTGGTATACTATTAATTTTTTTCTCTCCCTTTGTCTGCCTTTGCCCCTGCCCTCTGTAGCTAATCTACTAGGTCAGAAAGGAACATGGAACATATGCTTGGATTATATTCATCATTATAAAGTGAGACATGAACAAAACACCTCTCAGTTCTTTCAGCATACATTTCTACAATGAACGAAACTTGCTATACCATGAAAATTCATTTGGGGACATTTTTAAAAAGAATCAGAACCACCCTTTGAAACTAAACTTAACTATCAGAAATATCACAGTCCCAATTCAGAAACCATCTTTTTTACTTACAGGTATCTACAGATTCATCTGAATCATCTGGGCAATCAGGTTCTCCATCACAGAGCCAGTTCTGAGACACACAGGTCACATGATCGTGGCAAAGAAATTCGCCTATGTCACACAAGTGTCCTTCTGTAAATAAAAAATTGTTAAAATGAAATGATTAAGGGATGGTTGAAAATAAAAATGATAATGTGTCAGCTTCATGAAATGATACTTTGAAACAATTACATAAAATAACATATACTGAATATCCTGTTCTTCAGCACTACAGCTACATTTATTATTGTTATCAAATTAGGTGAAAAATTACAAGTACAATGTCCCAGAGTAGTAGAGATAACCGACTACAACTGAGGCAACTATGGCTGTGGTCAGATGTTAGGCTTAGCATGGTCTGGCCATACCTCTAATTTATCCAGTGTTATTTGTTCCAGAGAGTTTCATCCAAACATGCCACCCTTGTCTCACCTCACTGTGCACTAAGGATGTGCATTCGGTTCGGGAGAATCAACCCCCCCCCTGTATAATGCCTATTCAGCATTATTTGGGCATGCCAAAAGCCAAATCAGACTCCCTAATCCAATTCAGCTGGCCAAACAGGGATTCCCTGAATGGATGCCGTATATTTGGCATTCATTTGGGGAATCCCTTTGCTGGGCAGGGAAGGGAAGGTGTTTATACTTAGAACACTTTCCCATGTTTCTGGGGCTTGTGCCGCCTCCACAACATGACTCCCCAGCCAAGGGAAGGTATTTAAAGTTTAAATACCTTCCCTTGGCCGGGGGAGTCATGCCGTGGAGGCAGCATGAGCCCCAGAAACAAGGGAAAGTGTTTTAAGGATAAACATTTTCCCTTCCCCAACTATGGGGAAGCATTTAACATGCCTCCCCGCTGTCTCCAGGGCTTCCCTGACTTGCCTGTTTTGGTGGGCGAGTTGGGGAAGGCACGGTCAGCGATGCAAATTGCCTTCCATTCAATGAAGGGAGCGTGCCACCTCTGTGGCACAACTCCATGGGGGGATTTAAACTTTAAATCTCTCATTCTGAAGTCATACTGCAGAGGTGGCACACTTCCTTCACTGAAGGGAAGGCAATTTGCCTCTCCTTCAGTGATAGGAACCTCCCCCCTTCAAGGGGGGATTATTATACCCTATGGGGACAGTACCCATAGGGTATAATTGAGCCAAATATATTCAGCTAGTCCAATGATTCCTGAACCCCAGTAGCATACTGATACTGGGATTCGGGAATATTGGCAAGTACTGAATTTTTTTGGGTTTGGTAGAGCTGAACCCAAAAAAATCTGTTTTTGTGTGTGCAAACCCCTACTGTGCACTTACACATGGTTGACAATTCACATTACTGATGTACGGTAACTATGGAGCAGGTGCTCATGTGGCATCATTTTTTAAAATTTATTTTCTGGGTATGCACAATAGCACTTATTTGAAGCACTGCTCCTTTTTGACAGCTTTTTGACACCAAGTACTATGATCATTGGTTCCTATACAACTGTATTTATTAATCAGAAATCACTCCCTGTCCCACCTGATCTTACTCCTTTTCCCACTCATTTCATAGGGAAGTGTTCCCTTTTTATCTCCCCACAGAGCTTTCTCATCAGAACAATATTTTGAAGTGGCTATCATTTCCTGCTTGGCATTATGGGATGTGTAGTGCTCTCTGCCTTGTAAACCCAGCTGGGTAAAATAGAAAAGTTGCAATTCAATAATCTCTAGCAGAAATGCTGCCTGGGAATATGGAACAGTAAAGCCTGTTGGCCCTGAGCTGGAAAGCCCAGGGTAGCCCAATCTTGTCAGATTTCAAAAGCTAAGCAGGGTCAGCCTGGTTAGTATTTGGACGGAAGGCCTCCAAAGAATACCTGCAGAGAGTTGAGAGCACTTTCCTCCACCACCACCAATGCCTGACAACTGTGTGTAACAAACACGGCTGGCCATTTATTCCCCCTCCCCTTTGCAAAAGTAAGCTCTCCTGCTTGGGAGTGGGAAGGAACTTACAATAGAAATGGAGGGGATCGCCTGTTTGTTTATGGAAGATTGTGGTAGTTGCCAGGAGGAAGTCCTTTGCATATTAGACAACCTGCAGTTCGGCGTCATAACCACTTGAGCCACCAAAGCTCCCCCTTTCCTATTTACTCCTTTCCATATACTTCATTTGTTTCACAAATAACCAATGGTTAAGAGCCTTGTCTGTCATAGGAGAGTGTGGAAAGTTTGTGAGGGGGGGGGTTAGAAAACGGGGAACTAAGTTGTTAGTTAGGGCTCAGGCAGATACACAGAGAAGCAGAGATTGTATAGGGATAGGCAGGCTAGTCTATATTAGGGAAGCAGTGGGTTAGGGATGGGTGAGATGATCAGAAAGAAACCTGAGACTCCTGCTAACCTCATCTTTATGACATATTTAGAGTCCAATGGCACCTTTAAGACCAACAAAGGTTTATTCAAGGTATTAGCTTCCATGTGCATGCACACTTTATCAAATACAGTAGAATAGTCTGAGTCATGGGGTAACCAGATGGGGGAGATGTAGGGACTAAACAGAGTTTCATGCTTCCAGTATTTCTATCGGTGTGCTGAAGACCGTAGTGAAAAGATCAGAGATCCCAGTCTTTAATGAGCCTTTCTCAGGTAAAATCACTCCCTCTCTCTCAGCAGCAAAAAAAAAAGGAAAAACAGCCTGTCAGTTCTGTAGGCACGGGTGTGGCATTATAGTGCTGAGGTCTGGCTTAACTGCAAAAGCTATTACACTTTTGCAATATTTACGTCTCAATTAAAACAAGCTGCTTAACCCTTCTACTGAAAAGACAATAAACTGATTATTGTATTGTTAAAATAAAGAATCTATGTGAGTCAGAAGAAAGGGAAAGGGGGGAAAGTACAAATATCCCCTAAAACCTGGGTCTATGCAGTAACTAAAGCAAGTTATTCAGTCATCTTAATATCTAGCTTTATTGACCTTTTGTCAATACACATTTATTATATGCTACACTCTGCTAAACAACCATTGAGGAATGCCTAGTGGGTATGAGTGGTCACGCACATAAAGCAGAATGAGGTGGAACAATGGCCTGGGGAGATGGCAGGGGGGGCTCCTCTGGCCTCCCCCGGGCTTCAGCGCTCTGGCGCTGGCCCGAAGAGGTGGCAAGAGGCCTCCTCCAGCCTCCTCGGAGCACTCTGGCAGCACTCCAGTGCAGGCACCAGAGAGGCAGCAACGGGCCTCCTCCAGCCCCCAAGAGCACTACGATCGGGGAGTCTCCATCTCCTGGAAGTTCCAGGCCCCCGAGACATTATGTTTGCCCCTACTAGGGCCAGGGCATTTTTGGTGGCGGCTCCTACCTGGTGGAATGAGCTCTCGGGGGAGATCTGGGCCCTGCGGGACCTTGTGCAGTTCCGCAGGGCCTGGAAGACGGAGCTCTTCTGCCAGGCTTTTGAGTAGTACCCGCTGCCACCACCATTCCACCACCGCTGTACTGTTACTGGTGTTCCATGCCCAGAAGATGGCCAAAAAACCCTCCAGGATTCCTGGCCAAACTGGCCTGGAGAAAAATTGCTTCCTGATCCCAAAGTGGCAATCAACATTTCCCTGGGTGTTTAAGAAAGGGCCACACAAACTAAGTACTGACTGCCCTCCCTCTTATGATCTGCCTAAGTTCACACAATCAGCATTGCTGACAGATGGCCATCTAGCCTCTGTTTGAAAAACATCCAAAGAAGGAGAGCCCACCACCTCCTGAGGAAGCCTGTTCCACTGAGGAACTGTTTTGTCAGGAACTTCTTCCTAATGTTTAGCCAAAAACTCTTCTGATTTAATTTCTGGTCTGACCTTCTGGGGCAACAGAAAACAACTCGGCACCATCCTCTATATGACAGCCCTTCAAATACTTGAAGACAATTATTATATCACCTCTCAGTCATCTCCTCTCCAGGCTAAACATTCTGAGCTCCGCCAACCTTTCCTCAAAGGACTTGGTCTCCAGACCCTTCACTGTCTTCATTGCCCTCCTTTGGACGTGTTTCAGCTTGTCTATATCTTTCTTAAATTGTGGTGCCCAAAACTGAACACAATACTCCAGGTGAGGTTTAACCAGAGTAGAGCAAAGCTCCTTCAACCTTTCCTCATATGACTTGGTCTTCAGATCCCTCGCCATCTTTCTTGCCCTCCTCTGGACATGTTCCAGCTTGTCTATATCTTTCTTAAATTGTGGTGCCCAAAACTGAACACAATACTCTGGGTGAGTTCTAACCAGAGCAGAGTTAAGCATTACCATCACTTCACATGATCTGAACACTATTCTTCTGTTGATACAACATAAAATTGCATTTGCCTTTTTAGCAACCACATCACACCGCTGACCATGTTCAGTGTATGGTCTACTAAGACTCTTTTTTGCACATCCTACTTCCAAGACAAGTCTCCCCTGACCTTTTCCTACCTAAATGCAGAACTTCACATTTATCCCCATTGAAATTTATTTTATTTGTTTTAGCCCAGATTTCCAGCCTGTCAAGATCATCCTGTATCTTGACTCTGTCTTCTACCATATTTGCTACCCCTCCGAATTTAATATCATATGCACATTTAATAAGCATTCCCTCTATCCCTTCATCCAAATCATTGATAAAGAAGTTGAACAACTGGGGGAAAGCTCATTGGGGCTGGGGAAATACAAATTGCTGTCACTTCAACAGTGTGACATCAGTTCTGGCATAAACTCAGAAGCAGCATCGTTGCATTAGAGTGACGTTCAATAATTCCTCCAAAACTAGCGTTTCAGTGGAATCCCAGAGAGTCCCCAATGTGATGATGTCACTGTGGGTTTGTGCCAGAAGTGGCATCATGCCACTGGAATAACAGTGATTTCCTCCACATTTCTTCCCCCCACTGCCATACCAAGGGGTAACTGGGGTCAGGGGCTGTGTGCAGGAGGTCTGTAGCAGGAGACACGGCAGCCCTAACTTGGAGCTACACATGGGAAGGATTTTTTTTTTAATCAAACTATGTTAAATAGCAAACCAACACAATGGGCAAAGGGGTTGATCTCTACCTGATATACTATTTTTTAATGTGTAGGGAGTTTTTATGTGGCTTTAATATTCAAAGTAGCATCTTTCATCATAGTCTGAAGTGGTACAAAGTCCATTCTATCAGCACAGTAAGTTCTTCTCTGTCCCATCTCTTTCTGCTGCACATGAAAAGGCAGGCTAAGAACTTTTTTTCCTTTTAGCAAGGTTATATTTGGTTGTGTGTGTATGCACAAATGCATTTGGCTTGGACCCATTCAAATGCTTTAATGGACAAAACAGTTTCTTCCTCTGGAATGCAACGTTTGCAGAGCTTGTGCTTCACCCCCTCCTTCATCCCAAAATGACCCCTGCCAAAAGCAGTCTGGACTGCAGCAGTTGGGGAGGCAAGAAGGTCATGCTCCATGAGTATAAATCCTTCCCCCTAAAGAATCCAAGTCATCATTTTAACACTGGTTTAGTTAAATGGCTTTTAGTGGGATTGTTCATAATCTGTTGTTTTGAAAGTATTACATTATGGCTTAAGGGTTTTGTTTATGTTGCCTTGAAAATGATATTTAGTCTTTTGTATATTTGTTGTCACTGCATTAAATACCCATAATATTGAGATGCTGGATAAAAGAACAACACGTTGAGTAAATAGTTTTCCAAAAGCCATTCATCAAATGCCATCAGTTCCATTTGCTATTATTTTCTTATTAGTCCATCATAGCACAAAGTGAATATGTTAATTTCTGCAATAATAAACTACTGTGCTATATGCTTGTACATAGCTTACATGAATGGCTGATCAACTGACTGATCTTTGCATAAATTCTCTTTGCCACAGCATGTGATTTTCAGCCTCATAATTATTTTTAAAGCCTTCTGGTATTTATTCCTTTGTTAGATGAGTTAAACAGTAAAATAGATTTTAAAACTAAAAAAAAAAAAACCTAAACAAAATAAGCTGTTCTGAAATCCCCTGGGATTAATTGTCATCTCAGACAACAGTTATATATAGCACTGATGTAATCAGGGCATAGAAATGCCTCTGGTGTGCTTGCTAAAGCAGTCTCAGAGCTTTGAAGAAAATCCTTATTGTTCTATAACGTTAGGGACAGTTATATATTATCCCTCTGGGACAGAACAGTAGAAGCAGCTTGTTACAAGCACGCTATTTATTTTATTTGTATGCACACATACTATTTTCAAGGTCAGTTTTTGAAAGTATCAATGGTGGCTCATTCAAATGTGTGAATTTCTACCTATAAGGTAGATCACTGTTTTGCATTATCAAGAATACCCAGTGTGCTATTTTCTTGGCTCAGTAGAAGAGCTAAATAATGCTTTGCATATAAGCACATATAATAAAGCAAACTAGACTGCTGAAGACTGGAAGCAAATGTTGTTTTAAACAATTTTGCCTTGACAACTAAAAGGAAACTACATGCTAATTAAAATGCAGGATTATAGATCATATGAAGAAGGCGGAGTTAAAAGGTGTTCAAAGGGGCTACGTGGGCTGAAGTGGGATACGTGGGACAGCCTTGCAGTGACTGGTATCATTTCTCTGCAGTCGGGGGCAGAGGGTGGTTCTTTGGGGAGCTGGTGTCACCGTGTTACCCTTTGGTATGCAGCATCCCTTGCGGGGTGATGCTCTCCCCATTGTTGTTCAACATCTTTATGCACTCCCTCACCCAGATAAGTCTGGAGCTTTGTGCTGGACTGTCACCAGTACACTGATGACCCCCAGCTATATCTGATGATGGACAGCCAGCTGGATACCGCTCCAGACATATTGGCAAAGGGTTTGGATGCCATGGCTTCATGGTTAAAGCAGAGTCAACTGAAATCAAATCCAATGAGGATGGAGGTTCTGTACCTGGGTCACGAGGCAATGGGACTAGGGATTCAGTTCCCAGCTTTTTGGATTCAGCTCCCAAATAACTAACACCTGCACCAATGGTGAGGAGTTTGGGTGTGATCCTGGATGCCTTGCTTTCAATGGAGGCCCAGGTCACAGTGGTTTCTAGATCTGCATTCCTTCACCTTTGGTAGGTCAAGCAGCTGGTCCCCTATCTCTCTCCCTGTGACTTAGCTACAGTGATCCATGCAATAGTCACCTCCAGGCTGGATTACTGTAACTCACTTTACACGGGGCTACAATTAAGATTGACCCGGAAACTGCAGCTGGTCCAGAATGCAGTGGCATGTGTCCTTACAGGGACATCACTGAGAGCACACATACATCCAGTGCTGCGTCAGCTGCACTGGCTCCCAGTTGAATTCTGGATCAAGTTCAAGGTTCTGGTTCTAACACTGAAAGCCCTATGTGGACTGGGACCAACATACCTACAGGACCATCTCTCCCAATCTACTGGTGATCCCTGGCCCAACCAGAGCCAGAGCTTTTTCAGCTCTGGCGTTGGCCTGATGGAACACTCTTCCAATTGAGATATGGACCCTGTAGGATTTAATGCAGTTCTGCAGGGCCTGTAAAATGGAGGTGATCTGCCAGGCCTATGGCTGAGGCAGTAGCAACTCATCTATAATGGCCTCCCCTGCTCTGCCCTGTTCTATTCCATCATGGCTGATTTTCTCACCCACCCATCCATCTACGGTTGCCCACAGTTTGAATCCCTTGGGAAGTTAATCATGTAGCAGATGCCATAAAATGTTTTAGTAATGTTTTAGAAATGTTGTGTGTAAATTAATAATTTTATAGACTTTGCCATATTATTTTGCATGTTTTAACCATATTGTAACCTGGCCTGAGCCTGCTTGCAAAGGAGGGAGGGCTAAAAATTGAACAAATAAATAAATAATGGAGTTTCTCTTCAGAGTACCACTTTTCACAAGTATACCTGGAACCAGAACTAAGGGGAAGTGTACCCCTACTACTGAGTAAATACTGCTTAATGTGCCTGGAGCCTCCATAGCATCAACAAACTGCAATAGTATGCTACATGTGAGAAAGCCTTTACAGCAACATTAGTAGTATTACTCATCTTCAAAACATTCCAGAAAGAAACAAATGCTCACGACAAAGGCCAGTTAACTCAAAGGGTCATCAATTTGTACAAACTATGTCTTGAAACATCTCTACATTTCTCCCAGTCATCAATTTTAGTGCTATCAATGCATGGCTATGACTCAGTTGTTGGGATCCAGACATATTTCCCAAAAAAAGTACTTCTGCTGTGGGTATACTGTAGTTTGCTAACACTCAAAATACAATAATTTGCACAATTCTTCCCATGCATGGTGCTGTTGGAAATGGCAAATGCAATACAGTTATATGATTATCATTGACACATATTTGGGCATTGTGAGTGTCAAGTCACACCGTTTCCCCCAAGTCCCCATGCTATTTTTGAAGGAAAAAAATGTGGGAATACATATGGAATTATAATTTTTGCTCCCTGAGTATCACTCCAGACCAGGAGAGAGGTGGAGGGGGAATCTGTGTATGTTTACAAGAGAGCTTCTCCACCTCCCAGTCCTCTCTTCTTACTCTCCTCACTTTGGTAGCCTCCACCACTCAAGCTATGCCCTTCCTTGTTCTACCTGTGGCTTCAGGCACATATGGAGCTATGTGCATGCATGTGTGCACACTATTTCACTCACAACCAAGCAGCTGTCTGTAGCTCAGTCAAGAATTTCTGATCTACACATGAAATGAGAAGTCGAACACAGGGCTGCCGATGGGGGTGACAAATTTTTTGGGGGGAGTCAACTGGAGGGACCCTGAAGCTGGCATCATGTTTTATTAGGGTTGCCAAGTCCCCCCGGGGGAGGGGGCCAGGAAGCCCCCGCCCCAGAGGCCTGTTCCCTGCCACCGGCGGATTGGGCTCCGGGGGGAACCCCACCCTGACGTGCACGTCACCAGGAAGTGACGTTAGGACGCCGGGCATGCTGGGGGTGGGGCCACGACCATCGGAGGGAAAACTCAATAAATCATATTTCTTTATTTGGAACATTCTTATGCCTTGTCTCAAGGAAACCAGCTCAAGGTGGTTTACAAGTAAAACTTCTTATACACGCAAAGCTGATTAAGAAGCAAGAAGCAGACGGAAGAAATAAATGGGTAGTTTCCAAAGTGGAGGAAACTAAAAAGGGAAGCTCAAGAATATGTACTACACTACTTTACTTTTTCATAATTCCAAAAAGTAAGTTTCCTGCACTCCCTGTTATTACTGAACAACCCAAGCAGTGAAGAGTCACAATGCGGGGAAATCTCCTTCAGCCTGCTACTGCATGTTCAACAAAAATTCAACTCACTATGACCACCAATAGTGGAGAATCTGGTTCTGTTTAAGTGTATTGATCCACTGATGACATAGAGCTTGTCTGGTAGAAAACAAGGATGAATGGGGCACAGTGGGGGAGAACTGAGTAATTTTTAGCTGTTCATAGTCTACTCACAGTTGTGTTTGATGTTTATCAATTTATTGCAGATCCTATGATAAATATTTACTCAGAAGTGAAGTGGGGTTTAAGCCGAACTACAATTCCACAGAACTGTACAGACTTAGTGTTTTGTCTCTGGGGTGTTACAAGGTCATTTTACTTTGGGGTAAAATATAAGACTTGACAGCATGATAAAAAGTAGAGACATCATCCTGCCAACAAAAGTCCATATAGTCGAAGTGATGGTATTCCCAGTAATAATGTATGGCTGCGAGAGTTGGACCGTAAGGAAGGCTGAGCATCGAAGAATAGATGCTTTTCAATTATGGTGCTGGAAAAAAAAATCTTGAGAGTCCCTTGGATTGTAAGGAGATCAAAACAGTCAATCCTAAGTGAAATCAACCCTGACTGTCCCCTGGAAGGCCAGATACTGAAGCTGAAGCTCAAATACTTTGGCCACCAAATAAGAAGGGAGCACTCACTGGAGAAGACCCTGATACTGGGAATGATTGAAGGCAGGGGTTGGTTGGAGCCGGAGTGCAGAGGAGCAGCACTCTGGTAGTGAGGAGCCGAGGGGGTGGGCACATGACCAAGCCCCACTCCCTGCAGCCCTCAGTCAGGCCACGAGGAGCCAGAAGAAGCAAGGTAAGTAGAAGTCCTCCCCTGCTTTTCCCAGGCCGCGGAGGTTGGGAGAAAGCCTGCCACCCCGCCTTGGATCTGCCATGCAGCAATTCAAAGCATAGGAGTGCTTTGCCACCCTCTGCACCTGGGGAATTTTGGTCGGTCACTCTCAGAAATGGGCGCTTCTCTTTGGAAGGAGAAACAAACCCAGATTCTTTCCCTTTTTTTGCACAGCCCAGCACTGGCTCCCCCCTCCCTCCACAGAGGCCATCGATGCAATTGGCTCCCTCCCTTTCCCCATCCCACTCCCACGAGGGGCATCCACAATTCACCAGGTGCAGCGGACACAGCCCAAGAGAGAGAGAGCACGTGCGTGCAGTGCCAGGTACTCCACGGGGGGGGGGGGCG
>NW_015172100.1:39333-91184 GCF_001447785.1 Gekko japonicus
CGACTGTGCAACAACAAAATGTAAGCATCAGTGTAAGAATTCTGAGCATCTTATCACCTGTTCTGTGAAAGCTAGAAAAGGGTAGCTGAAGGACGTGAAAGCCTATGAACCAGCATTAGCATTAAGCTAGACACCTTTCTTCTCTGCTACATTTCATTATGGTTTATACTTTTATCTTCTTTAATAAAATACCCCTTTCCCTCCTTGATTTCCACTGCCAGTCAAAATACATCAGAACCAGACTAATGCCTGCAATAATGAACAGATACGCATGACAGCAACCTATGAATAGCAACATAATGTCTAAGTAAATGGAAGAACTGGCTAAGAAATATATGAAGAGAGAACTGTCTTATCACCAATTTCAAGGATAATGAGAGTGAGAGAAAGAAAGAAAAACCTTTGTTATATGAGGCAAAGGTAAAGACAGAAGAACTTGATGTTATTTTTAGAAAAATGTGGTGTTATATTTTTGTAAAAGAGTTTATTGACAAGATTTGCATTTATTGATAGCATGTTTGCCCTCAATTAGCTCAAAAAGAAGATTGTAGCATTTATTTGGAGTAAGGTTGGGTATACTGGGTGTGAGTGCAGGATCTCCATGCTTCTTTCCTCATTCCTTGCTTCATTTCACCTGCTTACTCTCTTAGGTCTCTTCTGGTCTTACTACAGTTACAGCTTAGTTATTGACACACCCTAAGAAGAAGTGAGACAAGAGCATTGGGTTTAACTAGCTTATTTAAATAATTTATTGTGCAGATCTACATCATATATTCCGTTGACTCAGACCCAGAAACTTCAGCTGGTCCAAAATGCAGCAGCGTGTATCCTGACTGGGACATCCTCGAGAGCTCATATGCAGCCAGTGCTCCATCAGCTGCATTGGCTCCCAGTTGAGTACTGGAAGTTAGTTTGTTGTATTAGAGTGCTGGCTTTTTGCTGTGAATAAATTCGTTCAGGTTGTTGTTGTTGTTGTTGAGTACTGGATCAGGTTCAAAATTATGGTATTAATCTTTAAAGCCCTATGTGGTCTGGGACCAACATATCTGCAGGAACGTCTCTCCCAACACGTCCCTTGAAGAGCTTTACGCTCATCAGAACAACATCTTCTGGTGATCCCTGGTCCAAAACAACATCCGCTTAGCCTCAACCAGAACCAGAGCCTTTTTGGCTCTAGCTATGGTTTGGTGGAAAACTCTCCCAAGTGAGATCGGGATCCTGAGGGACCTATTACAGTTCTGAGAAATAACCTGTTATTATTGGAAGCAAGTTGGTGATTTTTGGTTTACGTGTCTGTAGTTACGACCCAGGACTAAGTTACAGCAACTGAGGATGCAAAGGGTTGCTAGCTGACCTCAAGGTTCAGCATCCTACAGAACGTTGTGTCTGAAAAAGACTGGGAGGAGGAGGAGGACTGTGGTCGAATCTGCATTTGTCTTTCCCACCGGTGTCCCAGCCTTCTGATTCTGTCTTCAAAAAAGGTGCCTACATTTCGTTTCGTTTTCCCACCTGAACAGTGCTATCATACTTTTGCATGTCCACATATGTTTATCACCTTCTTGTTGCGGCTCCACTGTCATTGCGCCTCCCCACTGCTTTAAAAGAATCTTCTCCAAACAACGTTCAAACAAGCATAGAGAAAGACGGCGTCACAGCAGCATGAAACTGTTTTAAAAATGCAAATGCAGATTCGACCTGTGTGTCTGCTTTAGGTTTAGAGGTCACTTTGTTGGAAGTTCTGCAGTCTCAGGTTTCCAGTAAACATGTACTGGGGTTGGGTTGGGTTGGCTGGCAAAGAATATTCAAATAAGGAAGGGGCAGTGCAAAGCCCAAGATTCTAGGCAGCATGCTAAAGAAAGGATTGTTACGGGATGCATTCAGTTATCAAAATTGCAAGGAGATTACATCTCTCCATATGTAAGCCTAATGCAGGCTAGCTGTGGTCCTGAAAAGGGGCTGGTGAGAATTGAAGAGCAGTTTGGCCATAAACAATCACCTATACCTTGTCCTAGAACAAAGTTTTTGCAAATAGCTTTAGAGAGTTCTTTAGTAGATGTTTGCCTAAGACACCTCTGCAATTCAGTCCTCAAGAGCAGAAGGCAGAGAATAAGGTGTTTTGGGGGTAAAGATCAATTAACTAGCTCACCTAGAGAGCATCCCCATCAGTGTGCAAATCATGAACAAATAAACTGGGGTGCTGAGAAGCTGATGGAGCATGTGGACTTTCAAGATAAGGCTGTAGAAGCGAAAATAACTGCTGTTTTGGAACTGGAAGAGGCTACATCAGGAGAAGGTCTTGGCTTCTATGCCCTGTTGTTAGCCATTCAGAGGAACTGGTTGGCCACTGTGTGAGACAAGATGCTGGACTAGATAGACTATTGGTCTGATCCAGCAGGGCTCTTCTTATGTTCTCATGTACCTCCTGTAGAACCTGTAGCTGAATCCATTTTCAGGCTGCCCATCTACTTGGTGAAAATCCTACAAACATATAAATGTGTTACAGTGGAAAGATTTATTCCAGATTCTCAGAGTGTATGCATTGACACATAGTATATGAGATTGTGCTGTCAATATGTAATAGGAATCATTCACCACACAGAAGAGAAAAAGAGATTGGATTTATACCCCGCCCTTCACTACCCAAAGGAGTCTCAGAGTAGCTTTCAAAATCATTTCCCTTCCCCTCCCCACAACAGACACCCTGTGAAGTAGGTGAGGCTGAGAGAGCTCTGACAGAAATTGCTCTTTTCAAGAACACCTCTGACAGAACTATGGCTTGCCCAAGGTCATCCAGCAGCTGTGAGTGGAGGAGTGGGGAATCAAACACGGCTCTTCCAGATTAGAGTCCGCACACTTAACCACTACACCAAACTAGGTAAATCCACCCAGGAAAATGGAGTTCTGGATGGTTGCTACAATGCAAAAAAAGCACAATATCTAATTATCTATAGATGCACCTTGGAAGAAAGATTTACTCCTGATGATCAGAGTGAACATATTAGATGATTATTCAATAACTAGCCCCTCAGCAAAAATCACATTTTCAGCTGCACTGGAGTACTCAAACATCAAAGAGATAATGATTGGAATGCCCTTCACTTTCTCTCTCTGTGTCTCCCCTGCCCCCTGAATGTGTTTTGGGAGTTTCCCCACAATACAATGTGTATGAGTGAGGCAATGTGTATGAATCAGTATTCTTCCCATGTCGGATTGTTGAAGCACACTGATGTTTTTACCCAATCAGTGATGTATTTTTGGCTTGGATCAGGTAGCTGGATTATTTGCCTATGCTCCTTGGTGGAAGCAGATCCCATACCGTGTGTGTTTGTGAGGAGATATGGGGAGCTGACCTGAATAACCCAGGCTAGCCTGATCTCCTCAGATCTCAGAAGCTAAACAGGTTCAGCCCTAAATAGTATTTGGATGGGACACCACCAGAGTCACTATGCAGAGAAAGGCAATGGTAAACCATTGTCTCCATATGTCTATTCCTTGAAAACTCTACAGGGTAACCATAGGTTAGCTGCAACTTGATGGCAAAGAAAAAAAGGAGCTATGGATGCTTCTCCCACACACACACATTTTTCAAAATTACAGATGGCAATGCAGACGTTTTATCTAATGATACACACTAAAATCTCTCATTGTCATTTCAATCACAACAAATAGAGAATGTAAAGAAATAGCTGCTGTTTCCTGTGACCTTAATACAACTATAGCATGGTATGTGTTGTTTCTCTGATACATTTTTAAAAACTATATATAGATACATATTTTGTGGATTGACGTTTTAAATTAAAATTGTTTGTGCTATAATAGAATCAGGTGGGTAGCCTTGTTTGTCTGAAGTAGTAGAACAAAATTTGAGTCCAGTGGCACCTTTAAGACCAACAACATTTTATTCAAGGTATAAACTTCCATGTGCAAAGTATCTGAAGAAATTTGCTTGCATGCAAAAGCAAATGTTGTTGGTCTTAAAGGTGCCATTGGACTCAAATTTCGTTCTTGTGCAATAATAGTTATACTTTGGTTGAAAGTAAAAGTGTTTCCTCCCCCCTAAAGTCCTGTGTACTACACCTGATAGTGTAACCAAGTTTTAAAATATTTTATAATTATCACTGGGCTTAAAAGTTCTTCTGTTGGATGTTTGCTGCAAAGCCATTCTTTACTTTTTGCTATCATATCTTCGTCTCCCAGACATGTAAATAGTGTAAAAGAAGATGATCTTCCCAAATGTTATGCAAATTACTTGCATTACTACTACTTGCATTAAAAACTGGTAGTACAGTCCTTAACAGAGTTACACCCTGTTAAGCCCATTAAAGAATGAGCTGTAGATTACCTGTTCAGTCTAATTATTAATAGCTGTCTTCCACATTGTATCAGTGGATCAAAGTAGACTGCTGCATACTCCCAAAGAGGGGTGGGTGTGTGGGTGTGTGTATGCTAAAATGCAGTCATTTGGGCCCTTATTTAGAGGTTCAGCCTGTCATCCATTTCCTAATTTCAGTCAGCATCCCTGAGTTGCATGCCCCACAAGGAGAATAAGTACTATTTCTATACTCCAAAATGATTCATTTCAGAGAGAACCCCCATAATTAGGACTGTACTGTTTCCCCATGAATTTAGATAAAACTTAATCAGGAAAAATAAAAATTACTCAAATTATTGCCATGCCATAAATTTACCTTCAATCCTTTTAATGCATTTCAAAAGTTTGTTCTATGTAGAAAAGTGGCAACTGCAAGAAAACACTGAAATTCAGGTGGTAACCAATGAGCTTACTAAGAAAATATTATTCTAATGAGACAGTAGGCATTTGAAGATATGTATTTAAACCCAAAATGAGGGTAAGGGGTAAAGGTTGTTTGATCACATCCTCTGTTTGAGGTCAAAGGTATCATTAATGTTCTCAGCAGGGTGAATATAAATTAGGAGGAGAAGGTCGATAGGGCTTTTTAGAAAAAAATGGGGGAAAAGAAAGAAAAGAAAATTAAGTCCTTATCCAGAAAAATTTACATTCACGAGAATGTCAATGAGCCCCCTGGAACCCACAATAAATGCTAATGTTAATGTACAATACGTTCACCTTGACTATGGCTATGTTTGAATTTGCACATAATAGGTCCTAGAATTCCCCATTTGATCTCATATTATTCACTTATGCCATTTCATGTCAAGTCCCCAAAATACATTCGACTGAAAGTCGTAGAGTTTGCCTTTTCTGAGGCTTCAGTCATTCTTCCTTCAAACCCTCTAGTTAATTGGTGTGCTGTCTTCAAAGTGCTTCCAACCTCCATCTGCTCAGAGAGTCTGAGACCCCCAAAATCAAATTTCCCATATGCTAGCACTTTGTAAAGTAAACAAAACATAAATAGCATGGTAGGTTCTCTGCTCATCACAGTCTGGAATGTGCTTATTAAGGTGCCTTCAGGGGCTTTAAGGAACATTATCATCATTCCACCCAGCCAAAGGTAGAAACAGGTTGCCAATTGCCTTAATCATTCAGGTGACTGGAAACATCTCTCCACATGTTGGGCTTTAGTTCTACCCCAAAGTAGTTTGCTGCTGTGCTGGTCCAAAGTCGAAATCGAAAAACAAACCACCGTCTACTTAATAGTTTTTATCAGGACCAACCGAAATGACACAACACTGTGTGCAACCTTCCAGCTCTCCAGGACTCTTCATCAAGCCAGATGTTACAAAATAATAAAAGAGTTGGGGGAAAGAAAGATGTTTCAAACCATGATTTCAAGGCCTTTTCTCCCTCGCATCCCTGAGCTCAATGCTGGTGGGCAAGCAGATATATACTGGTTTCTTTGGTATTCCACTCTCTGTCATACCATGACTTTTAGTCTACAAATGTGAAAGGGGCAGTCAAAAGCCACTGTAAGCTGTCTTGACATACCACAGTACTATGTTGTCCACTCTTAGCAACCTGAAGGGATTTTTGTGTTTGCCTTTGCCAAAAATGTTCATGAAACTTCTTTTTAGGTAACTAATATAGATAACTGAGCTATAAACTATAGTACGTATCTTTTTTTTGGGGGGGGGAAATGTATACAATACAATATGCAAAATTAAAATGACAATACAGACGTGCCATCCTAAGGACACTTTTCTGAGAGTAAGCCCCACTGAATAACAGGGCTTACTTCTGCTTAGACCTGCTTAGGATTGCTCCCAGAGTTCTTTTCTGAAGAAATGTGGCTTCTTTTAAGCTTTTGTTTCTTCAAAAAAAGAAAAGAAAAGAACTATAACAAGAATCAATTAACATGAAATTGGCTATGTTTCCCCCTTGAGTCCTCCCATGTTAATTGATTTGTTTAATTCAGCCATTTTTTCCCCAATGCAAATTATTATTTTTCTTTTTTCCCCTGCAAACATACTTTTGATAGAACTATTGTGACAACATGTTTTAAAGGTCTACTCAAATGCAGGCGAGAATTAAAGAGTTGACAGTGATGTCCTTGCTGCAGCTGGTCCAGCTATTTACTGTCATTTCATGCTAATTGATATAATTAGAAAGAAAAAATATATAGCTGAGCCATTATCCTCACAAGTGTCTCTAAAATCATGGTGGTAGGTCTATCAAAGTTGCTGGAATTACAGAGCCTCTGAAAAACAGATGTATATTAAAGGTAAAGGTTCCCTTGCTCGAAAGCCAGTCGAGTCCGACTATAGGGTTGCGGTGCTCATCTCCGTTTCAAAGCCGAAGAGCCAGCGCTGTCCGGAGACGTTTCCGTGGTCATGTGGCCGGCATGACTAAACACCAAGGCACACGGAACACTGTTACCTTCCCACCGAAGTGGTACCTATTTATCTACTTGCAACTTCTTGCTTTCGAACTGCTAGGTTGGCAGGAGCTGGAACTAGAGACGGGAGCCCACTCCGTCATGCGGCACACTCGGGTCTCGAACTGCTGAACTACCGACCTTCCACAGCCTGCAGTTCAGCGTCTTAACCACTTGAGCCACCGCAGCTCCAATATGTATATTACTGGGGAGCAAATGAAAACTGACATGTAGCACTGCTAAAGATAAAGTGTGCTGTCAGGACACAACTGACTCATAGCCACCCCATGAACTTCCACCTCATGAAGTTTTTAAGGCAGCAGATCAGCAGAGGTGGTTTGCCATCGCCTTCCTCTGCAGAACAGCCCCTATCTTCCTTCATGGTCTCCAATCCCATTACCAACCCTCCTTAGCTTCTAAACTCTGATAAACTCAGGCTAGTCTGGGCTATTAGGGCTGCTACCAGGACAGTTATTAGTCAGAAGAAAGACCAACCAAAAAGCAAATAGGTTGCAAACACGTCCATGACCATCATCTTTTTCTATCATATACCACATTTAGGTACACCAGAAGTGACAGAACCATGCAAACATATCAACAATGTCATGATGCCAGAGAATAAAAGGCTGTTTCCTAGTCCTGGTTAGAGGAAACTTGGCCTTGTATAGAGAGCCAGGAGGAGTTCTGGACTGCCGGAGTAGAAAACGATGGGGAATATTTACTGGTCAGGCTCTTACTCCACAGGATATGCCAAGAACAGGCAACAAAGGACAACAAGAAACAACTGTGAGCTGAATTACCCACAAAAATATATCCAAAAGGAGACTTCAACAAAGTGAAATGCACATGTAATCAGAAATCTACTCTGGACTTTGTTTTTTTCCCTTCTATGGATCCTGTGGACTTCTGTATTTTCCCATGATGGATTATACCGTATGTATAGATTCATTTCTGATTACATGTACATTTCACTTTGTTGAAGTCTCCTTTTGGATATATTTTTGTGGGTAATTCAGCTCACAGTTGTTTCTTGTTGTCCCTTGCTAAGGACAGGCACAAAGACAGAAGGAAACTGCTGCCTTATCGGTGACAGGCCAGGGCAAGGATAGGAGGGCACATCTGTGAGAGGTAGCAGAGGGTGCCTGTGGACTACAGTGACTGGTTTCTAGTGACACTGGCAACAGAAAGATGTTGTGCCCTTCAGAGCTATAGTACAATAAGAGCACCTCGCTATTGATGTGGCAAGCCTCCCTCTGATCCACTGAGGCCAAAAGGTGATGGGGTGTGTCATGATATTTTAAAATACCACATGTTGTGCATGGAGTCCTGCATATGTAATGGGGTTTTCCCCATCTGCCTTGTTCCTTAAAGTTGGGAATAGGGCTGCAAGACTTCAGGTGGGGCCTGGAGACCTCCTGGAATTACAACCAATCTCCAGAAGACAGAGATCAGTTCCCCTGAAGAATATGGCAGCTTTGGAGGGTGGACTTCACATCATTATATCCAAATGATGTCCCTCCCCAGGCTCCATCCTGGGCCCAATCTCCAGGACTGCACCAGAAAAAAAAAATCAGCAATTCTTCCCCTCTTGAGGGAAAGGCCTCTGTTTACACTCAATCCCAGTCCAAATAAATGAATGTCTTAGCTCTGGTTTTCAAACTTTCCTATTTATGTAACCTCTTCCACGTTTGCGGAGGAAGCCCTGCCTGTTGTAGAAACCACTGTGCATTACAGAGGATTGTGGGCTATATTCAAGAGTTTACACTTAATTCACACTGGACTTGGTCAGGTAGTGCCATGAAAGAAGAGAGTTTAACTGAGCCACACACAGAGTTGCAATAGCATTAGCAGCACTTTTGGAAAAGTTTAACATTCACTATCAGATGTAGTTATAGATCCATAGATCTATGTGAGGAGATGGTGGCTTTGTCGATTTTAATGCATTGCAAATGTGTGTTCTTTAACAGTGCCTCTGATAGTATAGATCTTCCCATTACGCACACAGCTTGGTGCTTTTCCTGGATAGGGCCACCAGAGTGGTTTATCAGGGATTCACATGCTGAATCCTATTCAGGACAGCAGGATAAGGAAGCTGTAGCGGTGTGGTCTGACTGTTTGTTCTGATGGCACTAGCTCAGTAGGCCTTCTGTCCTATTTTTCTATCACTATTGCTATTTGTCATTTTAAGCCATTTGCAAAATGCAAACTGATTCACAATATTAACTTTGTTCACCCCCATCACTGAGGGCAAGGCAAAAAAACAAAACGAACAAACAAACAAACAAAACCCCCTGAAAAGCACAAATATGAATTTGGGTTTCTCAGAGCCATACCTATTATGGTATGTCCCATATGCCTGGCTATAATATGGTAATCAATACAGTAACAGTGTACACGTCATATTGTCTGGTTAGACACATTGCAACATCTGAAGCTGAAAACCATCCTTCAGAGGTGAGATGGGTGCTGACTAGAGACAGGGCACTTTCTGTGGTGGCCCCTTGCCTTTGAAATGTCCTCCCCCTTGAGGCTTGCCTGGAACCTACTTTACTTTCTTTTAAGTGCCAGGTTAAAACACTGGGTGCTGACTAGAGACAGGGCACTTTCGTTGGCACCTTGCCTTTGAAATTCCTTCCCCCTTGAGGCTTGCCTGGAACCTACTTTACTTTCTTTTAAGTGCCAGATTAAAACACTTTTTTTTTTAAACCCAGGCTTTTAATTAGGGGTTTTAGCTTGTCAGCTCTTTAATGGTCTACTTCTGAGCTGTGGTGACTCAAGTGGTTAAGACGCTGAACTGCAGGCTGTGGAAGGTCGGTAGTTCAGCAGTTCAAGACCCGGGTGCCGCATGACGGAGTGAGTTCCGTCTCTAGTTCCAGCTCCTGCCAACCTAGCAGTTTGAAAGCAAGAAATTGCAAGTAGATAAATAGGTACCACTTCGGTGGGAAGGGAGCAGCGTTTGGTGCGCCTTGGTGTTTAGTCATGCCGGCCACATGACCACGGAAACGTCTTCGGACAGCGCTGGCTCTTCGGCTTTGAAACAGAGATGCGCACCGCAACCCTATAGTCGGACTCGACTGGCTTTCGAGCAAGGGAACCTTTACCTTTACCTCTGTTTATAGATAGTTTTTTATGCTGCATATGGTTTTAATTTAAGCTGCTAAATGAACAGCTAAGAGGGTTAAGTCTGCTGCTTTTCAGGCTCTCTCTCTCCCCAAGACCCCACTGCCACACCAGGCTCCAGGGCTCTGGAGATGAGATAATAGATCGATGGGCAGGGGCAAAAGGAAACAGCAGAGAGGAAAGGGAGGATGGTTGATGCATAGGCTGCTTTTCCCTAAGGCCAGCTCCTACCCTGACAGGGGGGAGAAGGGGAATGTGTCAGTGGCTGCAGTGGAGAATGTCTGCAATGAAGGCAGCTTCATCTTTGCCCTCCTCTTGTCCTGCCCCTGCTGCATCATTCCTCCAGTACTTTGTTCTTTTGGCTGCTAAATGAAAGCATTTCCAGTTGAATGTGGTGAGGGGTATAGCCAGATAATATGACACTTGCATATATCTATCACTGCCTACCCGAGAAGAGTGATGTCTAGTTAGGTTTTACTCAGTGCCTGAATATCATAAGAGGAGAGGGGCACAGTATATAATGCTGCACCCAATAACCTCTGAGCCTTTTTTGAACTATTTATCTTACCTTATTCAACAGAAGAAAAAGCAGGCATTCACAAATGTGACTTCTAAGTGAAGTAGCCTTTTCAGTCATACTACAGTTGAAGCGCAAATTGTTTTCATTTCATGCATGAAAATGGAGTGAGGGAATCCGGAATATCGGGGATATCATGAAACAGTTCTGGACAATGGTGCTTGTGCATTTCCTCATGAGGGAGATGTGTGAACATTCACTGCATCATGAGGCCATGCTTCTCATCCAGGGGAAAAATCCACAAGTCCCGACTCCAGTTGTGCAGGTGCATAGTAACCAAACATGGCTTTTCACCTATCCAGCTTTACAAATAGCCACTTCGAGAAAAAGTGGATTAAAAAAAGCTAAAAGTCATTTTGATGCAGATGATTTCTCAAGGAGGTGATTATTTCAGTCTCTCACTGTTTTGCTGTTCATTATTCCAACACTTCATTTCACATTTGTCTTATTCATTTTCTCACATCACAGCTATTCATATCCCACTTTCCTCTATGGGTCTCCCTCATAACCATCATCCTTCATTTGTGGTAGAAAGGGGTTGTTGTTGTTTTGCTTCTTATAATCTGAGACCTTTTATTACATTGGTACTCTGCTCTTGTTCGGCTGCACCTAGTTGGACTACAGAGAGAGCAAGAGTGAGAGCAAGAGAAAGGCTGAATCTGCATCTGCTGTGTAAAGCAGTTTCAGTCTGCTGTGGCGCCGTTGTACTCTGTTCCCCTTTCCCTCCCATCCTGGCTCAGAATAAAGGCTAGATGTCTGCATCAGTCCTCACCATGGTAACCACAGGGGTGCAGGAGGGAGAGCACGTGCGAGAAGGGGGAGGCCTCCTGGGGCGCCAGCAGGGCACTATGCTGCCGGGCGGAAACGGCACCCACGACTCCCCTGCAGAAAATAAAGGGGGGATGATATGGGAGGGGGCAGAGGGGGGCTGGAAAGTGAACACGCTGGGTGGGTGTGCTTCTAACCCACCAGCAAAAAAAAAGTTACAGGTCTGTAGTTTTGGGGTCTTCGACCCAGGTCGCCTACTGGATAAGAAGACTGCAGCTGTAGCCAGGAGTGCATTTTACTAGCTTCAATTGGTTAGACAGCTGAGACCTTTCCTGCCACATGTCCTGATGGTACATTCCCTAGGTTACAATTAGATTAGGTTATTGCCGCCAGGTTATTGACTGGAGTGGGTCTCCGGGACCATGTCACTCCATTTTTTACCCATCCACACTGGCTCCCAATTTCTGGCCAAATTCAGGTTACTGATGTTGATCTTTAAAATTTGGGACCAAAAAAAAATTTAGGACC
Organism: Gekko japonicus; assembly: GCF_001447785.1. NCBI lineage: Eukaryota > Metazoa > Chordata > Lepidosauria > Squamata > Gekkonidae > Gekko > Gekko japonicus. Next base: position 51,121 of record NW_015172100.1, read on the forward strand.
AGCATACCTGAAGGACCACCTACTCCCTTCCAAACCAACCCAACCCAACGGTTACTGTCATCTTCTGAAGCCCTGCACTGGGTACCCCTTCTTCTGGAACTCTCTCCCCAGAGAGACTTATCTGTCTTCTTCTGCTGTCATCTTCCACCAGCTGGTAAAGGCATCTTTGTTTTATCTGGCATTTCCTTAGTGATCCCTCCTTCCTTCCCTATGTTTAAATGCCACTCTTAGGTATGCGTATTTTAATTTGGCTTTAGTTGTTTGAATGATGTGTCTTTGGTTTTAATGGTTTTTAAGACAAGTTTTTATTATGCCTGTTTTTAATATGTTAGCCATCTTGATGGCCTTGATCATGGCAGAAAGAAGCAATATAAATTTTGTAAATAAGCAACAGGGCTTACTAAAAATTGCAATCTCAGTTACTGAAACAGTGTCAATTTCATGTATATTCTCCACTAGTGTGCATAAGTCCCTAAATTTGGCCTAAATGATTCAAGCTGAGAAAGAGATGTAGATTCCAGATTCCTTGTTACAGTCTTTGCCCATATGACTCCAAAGAGCGATAAACAGTGCAACTCTTAGAATACTCTCCTGGAAACAGGGTTGCCAACCTTCAGTTAGGGCTTGGAGATCTCCTGGAATTATAACATCTGCAGACTACATATATCAGTTCCCCTGGAGAAAATGACTGCTTTGAAAGGTGGACTCCTCTATGGTATTATACCCTGCTGAGTTCCCTCCACAAACCCTTCCCTCCCCGGTTCCACCCCCCAACCCAGTTTAACCCCACCTGGGAGCAATGCTCTCTCTAAGCTGTGGAGTCTTGTGAGCAAAAATTCTACTTTGTGAGCTACTGGCATTAAAATTGGGAGTGAGCTATTGGGATACTGCATAAATTAGTTTGCTCTGGAGCCATCCTTCGTGAGCTAGGACAAAAATGTGTGAGCCGGAGACTAAAAAACTGTGAGCTACCTCACACTAACTCAGCTTAGAGGGAACACTGCCTGGGAGTAAGCCCCACTAGTAGACCTAAGTAGCCTTGACTAAGATTGATCTGTAAGTTGCAGAGAATTACTGACAAAGCTATTCCATAATGTCACATTAATTTTCCAAGGCTAAACAACAGTAGAACTCATAACAGTATATATGACAGATCTCAAGAGAAACAGTATTCTTGACTAAAAGCACCAGCTAAACAAGTTTAAGATCAGCTTGTTTTATTCCCTTTTTTTTTAACATGCTGCTCTTTCTCCTGGGGCCTTTTTAATGATAGTCACCACTAGCCCCTGCAACATTTCAGTGTAGCATTCTTGTAATTCTTTTATAAAGCAATCCTAAACAGAATTATACTCTTCTAACATGATTGAAGTCAATGTACCTCATTGCAACTCTATCTAGGATTGTACCTTTGGCATTATGGTACTCTGCCTTGTAAACCCAGCTGGGTAAAATAGGAAAATTGCAATCCAATAATCTCTAGCAGGAACGCTGGCTGGGAACATAGTGTAGTGCCACTGCCCCTGCTTTCCCCCAAAAGACAAGGTTGTGTGGTCTACCTGACTGTTTTAAAACCTTCAGCAGGGTTCCCAACCCTTTCTAGGGCCCAGGGTTCCACTCAGAGAATATTGGTAGGGCCAAGACAACAAACAACTGGAACACCCTTCTGCAGTCCCCCAGACACACCACCACAAGGAATGCTGGCTGGGAACATGGTGTAGTGCCACTGCCCCTGCTTTTCCCCAAAAGACAAGGTTGTGTGGTCTACCTGACTGCTTTAAAACCTCCAGCAGGGTTCCCAACCCTTTCTAGGGCCCAGGGTTCCACTCAGAGAATATTGGTAGGGCCAAGACAACAAACAACTGAAACACGCTTATGCAGACCCCCAGACACACCACCACACAGGCAGGTGACAAAATGGTTCATTCTTAGGGAGAAAGTAGTACCAGTATTTCTGTGTGCAAAACAAGAAAATAGTTTAATCTCTATCTAGTTTACCTTGAACCAGTTGATCCCAGCAGGTATTAGCACACCTCCCAGCAATTGGCTCACAGCAGTCAAAATGAGGTACACCCTTACAACTCAGTCCATCCAGCCAATGCAATGCAGGGTTTCCAACTATAACACCACCCTGCCTATAACCACCAGACCAGGGAGTAAAAGTCTCTTTCAAAAGGAAAGACTCTGATTTAAACCACACTGAAGCTGGACCACCAGCACTAATTGCCAATTAAGCTTGACTAGGCTCACCAGATCCCATTCCCCAGGGTAAGTGCTGAGTATCTACTAATAGTCTGCAGGTGGCCAACACTTCAGGCTCAAGAATCCAATGACTACATTTACCAACTAAAACCAAAATAACCCCCAGTAGCCCAATCTCGTCAGATTTCAGGAGCTAAGCAGGGTCAGCCCTGGTTGGTATTTGGACGTAAGGCCTCCAAAGAATACCGGCTGAGACTTGACAGCACTTTCCTCCACCACCTCCAGTGCCTGACAACTGTGTGTAACAAACACGGCTGGCCATTTATTCCCCCTCCCCTTTGCAAAAGTAAGCTCTCCTGCTTGGGAGTGGGAAGGAACTTACAATAGAAATGGAGGGGATCGCCTGTTTGTTTATGGAAGATTGTGGTAGTTGTTCTGGCAACTCAAAAACGTCACTGAGGCTAGGAAAGGGGGGTGGGCGGATGCTGAGGAGAGGAGAGCCTAGTCCATCACTAATGTACAGTCCTCCAGGGTCAGGAGTAGGATACCTGAGAAGCCTTCTTTCCTATTTAAAAAGGTAAAGGTTCCCTTGCTCGAAAGCCAGTCAAATCCGACTCTAGGGTAGTAGGATACCTGAGAAGCCTTTTTTCCTACTTACCCCCTTCCACATACTTCCTTTGTTTCACAGGTAACCAATGGTTAAGAGCCTTGTCTGTTGTTGCAATATCTTTGTAAAGATGCCTCCTCGGGTCAGGTTGATTGGCTGGTTTCAGATGTATCATAATCAGAGTGACACATTGAGTTGGATGGATTGTACCTTTGGTGTCATAGCCTAATTGCTTGTCCCCCAGTTCCTTAGATGGGGTGAAATGAAATCCTGTATGATCTGGGACTTGTTTCTTGTCTCTGAATTTCCAGATACCCCATTCGATTCTTACTGCATTATCCCAATATGATATTTATCCATTGTCTCAGTAGCTTACTGTTTTTCTGGTTAAATTTATATATTTTTGATCAGTTTCTTTTTAAGCATGGAAATAACTTATGAGTTCTTTGGAAGTTATCTTAGTATTCAGTATCACAAACCTCTTCTCTTTGGGGAGGGGCTGTGGCTCAGTGGATAATGGTTAAGAGCCTCGTCTGTCTTAGAAGAGTGTGGGAAGTTTGTGAGGGGGGGAAGTTAGAAAATGGGGAACTAAGTTGTTATTTAGGGCTCAGGCAGATACACAGAGAAGCAGAGATTGTATAGGGATAGGCAGGCTAGTCTATATTAGGGAAGCAGTGGGTTAGGGATGGGTGAGATGATCAGAAAGAAACCTGAGACTCCTGCTAACCTCATCTTTATGACATATTTAGAGTCCAATGGCACCTTTAAGACCAACAAAGGTTTATTCAAGGTATGAGCTTCCATTAAGGCAGCTTCAAGTGTGTTGTGTGTTCATGGGTGCATAATATAGAAGCAAAGTTTTCTACCTGGCATTATTAAGAACATCAAAGGGTGGGTCACAGATATGTTTTGCAGTCTCTGTATCAATTTCCCCTCATCTTGTGCCCGTGCCACTATCTGTTTATAGTTCAAAGTCTGGTAACCTTGGCTGGAGCAGCCATTTTAAAAACTAGGATGTTACATTATGCACCACTTAACTTCTGTTGCAAATAGCAAGGGAGTCATTTAATGATATTCCTAGCTTTCCTTGTCCATTGCTGGCTTTCTGTGTGTGTATCTGTGTGTGCGCGTGTGCGTGCATTTGGCATTTCCATTGTCAAATAGACTGTTGTTTGTAAAGGATTGTTCTACTGGGTCTGGGTGCTTCAAGCACGCCACCATGTTAAAAATGGCAATCAATAGTCCTAACTTTGCAATCCCTGAGTTTTTTAAATTGTATAATCCTCTATTCAGATGTGAAAATGCCCTTCTCATAAAGCTGTCAGACATTTTTTCTAGAAAATACCCCTGTAGCCAGTGTGAGAAAAATAATTTAAAAATAGATATTAGAGAAGATGTGACATCACTCTCAGGGAAATTATGGAAGTGATGTCAGTCTACTCTAGGAACTGCTGGAAACACTATAGTTTTACCATAGAGTTTCTGATAATACCTAGAGAGGCATGACTCCCACCAGTCGCCAACATGCCTAGCAACCCTATACCATCAGTGGCAACCCATTCCTTGTTTATTCTCTTTCATGTTTTGTGTAATCAAAAGAACTAACATTATATATGCTAATCTTGCTGATCAATAATTTGCGCAGTCCTTGTAGGTAGCAAATGAAACCCAGAGCAGCTTTCTCCTCTTGGATGTGTTCTTGTTCAAGCATTCTTATGCTAGTATTAGTTCTGCTTTTTTAAAAGATTTGCTGCATTGGCCTTATGGGTACATTTGTTGTTGTAAAAAACAGAGACTCATCAATGCATAGTGATCTCTGATGTAAGTACTGCTGTTTATTGACATTATGGAATGAATCCAACACGAAGAGGGTTATAATGCCAAGATTCTACAGACAAACTTCTGTCAGCCAGAGCAAGCATTATTTTGTAATGAAAATGCAGTCACTGGCAACGGCTTCTTACTGAAGGGACAGGTCAGTGACAGAGTATGACTTTGTACTTTTCTTTGGCAATATGGGTCAACCTAATGCTCCCTGAACACGAATATAAAAGTGCCAGTAGAGCTATTAAGACAGATCACTACTGATACACTGGTTGCTGGTCTAGCAAAGATACCACACAGTAGTAAGCAAACTAATATTGTTTTAAAACTCTTTTGGGGATAGCAGCATATTCATGTTGCCCTATTTAAATGATAGGAACTTTGGTGGAAAGTCCTATACATGTAATGATGGCACAATACAGCTTGTACCCTGTATGCCAAGGAGGCACTGGTTTTGCTGTCCAGTATTTAAATTTCTTCTTAAATAACCAAAATCCAGTGCAGGGGAAGGGATCCTTAGGAATGCCTTGGGGCCCCACCTCAGAGTTCTCCCATTGGCCAGTTTGGGGTCCCCTATGCTTTATTCTTCAGTACAACCACTTCTGGTATTCTAGTTCTTTACCCAGTATAATCTAATAATCTCATTGACACCTAATCCACTTTTTGGAATCAATCTACTATCTATATAGTATATAAACTATCTAGTATATAATTCACTGTGGCTGCAGTCACATACACTAAATAATCCATTTTCAATCTACTTTCAGTTAGCTTCCTAACTGGATTTTGCCAGTTCACAAAGTAAAAGCCAGTTGGAAAGTGCACTGAAAGTGGATTACTGAGTGCTTGTGACTGCAGCCTATGATAAAATCCCCCCTAAATAAAGGATATTCTGAGTAATCATTTTGAATAAGGGACAAACTGCATGTGACAGAAAATCAGGTATAGAATTGGTCCAACAATTCATTATCTACTGCATTCTTGGAAGGGAGCCATTTGTGATGGAAACAGCATGGTAATCCTTCTTAATATGCTACTTTTTCTTCTGCAGGATTTCAAACCTATTTTTTAAAGGAAGCGTTGAACAGCAATACTTTCGGGGCTGAATGGGCTGAAGAGTGGAAGTTTCAGGAGAAAAGTAATTGGTGGGACAGAGTTATTAAGCTCCCCTTTATTATTCCATTGCAAAGCCCTCCCCCCGAAAATAACTTCCCATGGAGCTATGACCATTAGGCTGACATTACATGGGGCGGTGATCAGGATCAATGAGAGACCACAAGGTCCTCCAGAAAAACACCCCCTATCTAGCATCTGGACTCCATACCATATTTGCCCCCCCCACTAACATACTCAGTGAGAACAGGTATGCTGCTACTGTCTCCAGCAAAACTGTGCCAGAGACCCCATGACAATCTGGAGTTGACTCTGTCTGTGCCTCCTTGGCTGCAATTTAATATGTGGTGTCACCCACAGACAATGAAGAATGACTATTGTCTAACAAAACCTCCACAAAGCTGTTGCCAAGTGGTCAAAGTCCATATCGGATATCAGTAAGTTGTCACTGAGAACTGGTGAAGCATTCTATAAAGTGACCTCAACCCATGCTGCTGGATTTTCTAAAACTTTTCAAAAAGGTGGGCATTTTTATCATTGCCTCTTCAGAAACTGTACAGCAAATAGTATCCCACAGTTGGCTGGAAGCATGCATCACAAAGCCATTTTGAACAACTTGCTTTTTTAAAGGGCACTGAAGAGACGGCACACTCTGGATTCTACCTATTGTTCCTCTTCCCTAATGTTCAGTCATTTATCATTTCTAAAGATGCTTACTGGGTAAAAACAGAATGGGTGTGGGTGGAGGTTTTGGGAATTAAAATAAAATAGTGGGTGGTGATTAACTGCTTCAGTCTCAGAAACACACCAAAAAATAAGACTCTCAGAAAATGAGAGTCTCAGACTTGGACAACTAGAATGTAGCACATCAGTCAACCATATAACATGCAGCCCACCAGAGTTTTCTGCAGGCCAGCAGCATGTGGAGAGCAGAAAACCTGCAGATCTCACTTTTCTCTTATTTCCATCTATAGAACCAGTTGTCAATTACAGTTTTGGGGACTTCCAATGTTTACAGTTTGCCCATCATCCCATTAAACCACTAATAATCCACCCATTTGCTTGCTGATGCTTATTGTTGATGTGGTCTTAGGGGTGAGGGGCTGTTTCCAAACCTGAAAGTGACAGGAGACACTCTAGATTCCTAGAGCATCGCCCAGAAATTACATCACAATTCCCCACACATGCACTTTCTCTTGCCATAACAATCAGCAATCCTGGCAATTCTATACAGTACTCGCTCATCTATCAACAGAAGCCTGACTCTTCTGCATCCGATATGATACCCACATTATGACAGCATTGTGTGAACAGTTATGCTTTTTTTGCTGTAATATTAAATTGTTTTCCTTTTATTCTTCCAGCTAATGGTGTCAACTCTCCTCTTTCCATGTGTGCCTACAATATGCCCCTTGATAGTGTGAATGCTCAAACATGCCATTCTTACTCAAATGGAAATAAAGTATTAACATAAATGGATATGATGACATTCTGCAGATAGAAAGGCAACCCAGTTAAGAAAAATAAAATGCTTTCATTTTACTTAGTATAATTGCATGTTCAAATATTGTAAATGCCCAGGGGTCTTGTTGTAGAAAAAGAGCTGCCGGAGCTCATTAGCATAACTCATTAGCATAACTTATTTGCATATGCCACGCCCCCTGACATCACCGGAAGTGACAGAAGGCCACACCCCCTGACATCACAACAATAACTTTAAAATATGCAACTATGGAAGTGAAACCTCACCCAGTTGAGATAACTGCCAATCTATGATTCAAGGTTTTATTAAAACAACTCTTTGAAAACCCACGTGGAATGTAATTGGCTTAACTCATTTCAGATGTACATTAGTTCTTGAACTTCGAAAGCAAAGGACCTATTAGAGCAATGAAGGAAGTTGCCATGATTATCCTAATTAAAATGTGGCCAAATTATTTATAGAATTATACAAGGAAATTACATTAATTATCCTATAAACTATGTAACAAACCATTAAACACAGTAATAATATCCATCACACAGAAGACTATTTATAACACATCCATGTAAACTCCTTTGTGAAGAAAATGCAAATCATCAATCACTATTGCTGTTCTTCACATCTACAGTGAAGATGCTTTTCTGAATCTTTGTAGGCATCCAACTACCCAAAAGGCTAGACCATATCAGAATCGTTAGTGAAGAATTTCTAAACACCCCCCCCCCCAAAAAAAGGTTACCTTCAAGAAAATAGCTAACATATTTTTAGGGTACTAAATTTAGATTAATCCAATCAAGACACATGAAGGAATCCAAAAGCTGTTTTGTTTAAAAAAAAAACCCAGAAAAAATAGTAAATTGTTTCATCATCTCTTCAAAATGTGTTGATTTATTCCTAATTAAGAACTGATGAAGCAGCATTTTGAAATCTTTCTACCAACACAACACACATGATTAACTCATAAGCAATCAAGGCATTACAGGAAAATTACAAGTAGGATTGTCGTAAAGTGTTGATGATCTACACCTGCAGCACACATCTGCTGGAGTTTGTTTTTGCAAGGAAACAACCTGTGTGCCATTTTCCATATCTGCATTTTTAATTATGTTTTTCATTGTTCCTTTAAACTGAGAACATTTTATTGATGTAGCATTGAACAGGACTTCCAACTTGATCTTATTTTCTGTTGCCTAAAGTCCTACACTGAGGTTTTAAAGAAATATTAGCATCCATTTTATCGGTTCAAAAGCCCATTCAAAGTAAGTTTATTGAAAAGGGTGGGACAAGATTGTGGAAGCAGGCCCCATGCCAATCTAATTTAATTGATAATCAGAAAACCAGGATACCTGATCACTTAGAGAGAGCCATATGTGAATACATTCATAGTGTCTAATCAGACCATGTGCAGGTCAGAACTCAGAGCAGCACATACAATCTTCTACCCATCCACACCACTACAATTTTTGAGAATTTCCCCCTCACTCTTCAGCTTTCCATCTGTGCTCTGAAGCCCTGACTGCTACGTCACATTGGCTGTCATATGGGGTCCAACTCAGCAGCATATAAGGATACAGAGCCCACCATTTTCTCCAGGGGAACTGATCTCTGCCATCTGGAAAGCTTTTGTAATTCTGAGTGATCTCCAGCCCTCACCTGGAGATTGGACACATTTTACCTCAGAACAGCAAACTGTTTAGAATGTTAGAGGCAAAAGCCAATCAAGTCGCATATGCAAACGACCTCTGTGTTTCCGAGGCAAAGGCCACTGAGGCTGCATATGCAAATAACCTCTGTGTTCTGACTGGCTATGGAGGGGAGAGGAACAGCAAACTGTTTAGAATGTTGGAGGCAGGACTCAGGCAAAGCAGCCAGTGGATAGGGAGACCCTCTGATAGACAGATCAGAGAGCGAACTTATTTTGGAGCGTGTGAAATGTTCTAGAGAAGTGCCACCACCATTCGGCTTTTATTTATAAGGGAGATTGTGCTAAGATAGTAACATAGTCTTTTGTTATAGTCTTCTTTTCTTTCTGCTGTTTTCTTTTATTTCTTGGTTCAAGTATCATTAAGCTTATATTAAAATAAACCAGATTCCTTTCAGCTGAAATGCACTGTTTAAGCAGTGATAAAAATAAATTTATGAATTTAATATTTTTTCTGAGAACTGTGGAGTGTGCAGTGTTCTTTTAATGTGTTTTCTGGAAAACTAAGTCCTTTGAGATGGCTTTGATAACCTCTCCTTCAAGTCAAAATGCATAAACACCCTCACACTTATACACACAGGGTTAAAACAATATTCTACTGGTACTATTAGACCTGTATTCTGTTAGTCATTGGGTTTCAATAATTTGCATTAGCACTATAAATTCACTGGGATCAAAGTCAAGTAAATAAAATCAGAGTGCACCAGCACAATGCATTTCAATATCTCACTGTTATGTTTTGTACTTTAGTTATTTTTACAGGAAACAATTTTAAGCAATATTTTCTGTCTGGAAAACTGTTAACAGGTCTTACCTTTTGATGGACACAGATCCATCACCACTACTCTTGTCTGATTTGATCAGAATGTCTTAATTGTCACTTAATTTCCATTACCTGGGAGAACAGACATCTTTTCTCCCACTTGCTAACAATCCCAAGATACAGAGACAGGTTGCCAGGTGTCCACTGGCATTCCATAGCTTCTGTCATTTCCAGGTTTTCCTGGAAGTGACATCACACCATAGCTGATGTTCCCCCCCACCCCCAAGCTCCCACTGGTTGGCAGTCTAGGCATGACAACCCTATAACAGAGACCCAATTTTAAACCCTTTAGAAATGAAATGTTCTAGAATCAAGCCTGTTATGTACAGGAAAACAGATCTTATTCTATACTGTATGATCTGTCACTGCATTCAAGCACTGCGATATCCATTGTCTTACAGATAACTGAAAATAGACCCACTGGGGAAAATAGTACTTAAGCAGGGACTCACTGATGTATTCTAAATTCTTTTGAGCTATCACGATCACAGTTATGAAAGAAAAAGGTTAGGACTTAGGGGAGATGTTGAAACCTGAAATGAAAAGAGGGGAAAACAGAACACCCAAGCCAATTTTAAGAAGCTAAATGTGTGGAAATGTCATTTTTATCATGGATTTAAGGCTGAACAAAATTTTCTCTGAGCCACGAGTTATTCTGGTTTTACAAGCAAGTTGCAGGACTGTTTGACTCTAATAATATTTGCACACCATATTTTGTTTATTGTGCATCCTTCCAATTCTATGCATTCATTATAGGTTGAAAAACCTATTGTATAATTTGGAACACTGATTGACAACTATATTGTGATTTTGTTGCTTTCAGAAGTGATTAAAAACACAAAATATCATCTTTGGATGTACCATGCTGTTGTATTTCTTGTTCTGTTTGTCAAGCTACTGCAAGTTTCTTCCATGGAATCCATTTTACAGATGCTCTCAGTGAAAATACTGGGTTTGAATTTAATCCTATTAGACATTTAAAGCTGTAAATTCTCGAGTGAGGGAAAAAAGCAGGATTGGACCCTAAAATTACAAATTAATGCTGTCATAATATTTCCTGCAACTTATTATTTCACAATGTGTTCATCTGTTTCTTATCATCCAAACACAGTGACAGAGCTATTAATCTTGGCTACAGAGAAAACAAGCCAATTAAAATATTACCTTCTTTCTTAAGCCCCTTGGAAGTTTTGAGCTCTGTCATTTCACACAGAAAAGGAAAGCAATTTGACCTGACTATCACTCATTTCCACTGGTTGTGAACCATCTGGGTTTAAATCCATTTTCGGATTTAATGAAGTCAATGGCTTTTAAAGGCAGGATATTTTATATGCTTGGGCAAAAGGCTGAAGGAAAGGGAGGAAATACCAACCCCAAACAAGCTAATGTTTGTTAGGTGTTTGAGTATAGCACCCCAAAATTAGAGGATGGAGAAAGGAACATACTGAGACTTACTGAACTGGAATGTGTGACTGTCAATAAGTGGAAGATGGCATTGCCAATATATTTATGAAGAACCACACAGAATTCCATTCCACACAGGATTATAACCCATATATATATATACTTCTTCATGAAACAAGCAGTCTGCCAAGATCTAAATAAGAACTACAGACCTATGATTGTTTCTGAGATCTGTATTTTTCAACACTGTGCTAGAGTTCAGAGTGAATGTGCTTTTAATTTGTATTAAGAATTTGCTACAGCTTGGAAGAAAAGTAATGTAGGCTTGGGATGAGAATAGGGTAAAAGCACCTGATGTTTCCCCCTTGGATGTAAAGAGTAATGTTTTCCAGGGCATTATGGCAACTTTGACACTTTGCCTTGTTAGCTGGTGCTTACCTTTAAAGCCCTTTACGGTCAGGGACCTACCTACTGAGGGACCGCCTTTCCCCACATGTTCCCCAGAGAGCACTACGGTCAGGGACTCAAAATCGATTTACCCTCCCTGGCCCTAAGGACACCAGGCTGGCATCAACTAGGGCCAGGGCCTTTTCAGTGGCAGCTCCAACCTGGTGGAATGAACTTCCGAAATAAATCAGGGCCCTGCAGGACCTCTTACAATTCCTCAGGGCCTGTACAATGGAGCTTTTCCACCAGGCTTTCAGGTAAGGAGCTGCACTTAACTATCTGAGACCCTGTGCCCAATATCATCACCCAGTCTGAGCATGTTGATAGGGGAAACCAACCGCTGACTGTATGTTTATTATGTATGCTGCTACTACTACTGTACCACCATTACCATACAAATTGTTTTTTAGTAACCATGTTGTGTTTTATGCATGTATGCTACTACTACTGTACCGCCATTACCATACAAATTGATTTTAATAACCATGTTGTGTTTTATGCAGATATATATTCATATTGTTGTTTTATCCATTGCAATTTTTATGTAAGCCGCCCTGAGCCTGCCTTGGCGGGGAGAGCAGGGTACAAATAAAATAAAATAAATAAATACATTAAAAAAAATACCAAATGACAAAATTAACTAAAAGTTTTAATTATTTGAGAAGAACATAGTCCCTTGAGTCATGGTTGCATCATTGAAGTAACAAACTTGTCAAACAAGAATCCCTTGGATTTTGTCCTGTTATGCATCAATGCAGTTGGATGGCTCCTTTAAATAGCCAACACTGGATACTTTGCATTGCCTGATTTTCATGCTTTCAGTCAATGGAATCTATTCAATAAGGAAATTATTAAAAGATTACCTAGGTTTAGACATGGAACTAACAAAGACAATGAAGGCATATTGAAACATCTAAGTAGTAAATCTCAAAACAAAAATTGAAAACAGATTTCTTTTCCTGTTCCTTTCAACAACCAGAAGCAGCAGTAGATGAGGCAACACCTGTGAGAAAGTAGTCTAACTGTATGAGAAAAGAGTCTAATTACACAAAAGGAACAACCAAATTAATCTGGATGCCTCTGAACAGGTCAGTGAACAATCAGCTGATTGCAAACACTAAGAGGAATGTAACCTAATCTATTAGGCGTTTCCACAGTCCCCTGGCCTAGTCATGGTTGGATGAATATTATTGGCTAAGATAGTTTCCATTAACCTCTGTAAAATATTGTCATAGGAATTGGAGTTGTTATCTCTGTATCCTGCTAATCTAAATGTCTTAAATATGCTTCCACAAAATTGCTGTCAATGGACCAAGATATTAGAAGAGATAGCTAAGGATGGCGACTTCCATTAAAAAAAACACATTATTTTAATGAGCTTTTGATAATAAAGGTATACTAACAAGCAGAAGATGAGCAACCACATTATACTTGGTTTCCTAATATGCCTATTAGGAAGCTACTTTTTTATTTATCGTTGTTTTAAGTAAGTTATAATTGTCGTAGCTCAGAGTATCATTACGGGTGTTTTGTTTAGCATCTTTAAGGGACGAGTTCTAGAAGAGTCTTTGAAACAAATTCAGTGAGAAAACATCTTCGCAATGAATACTGTTGATTCTTTACAGTTTAACTTTCATGGGAGAACAAAGGATTTTTTTAAATAGTTCATAATTACCCATGTTTGTAGAGGATCATGTCAAGTCTGCACATGTTCTCCTTGTGTATGAAACAGAAACATGGATTCAAAGTACATATGGATAGGACTAAGATGCACATACTACACATCTTAGCTACACCTTCAGTTTTATAGGACCAAGATCTTTAGTCTCATTTATGTGCATCACAAATAATTAGCATGTTCTATAAAACAAATAATGGAATTCCAAAAAGAATAAACTAATTTATTTTAATAAACCTTCAGCTGACCAGGAAAACAAAGAGTACAGTAAAAAAAAAAAGTACACAAAGAATACTTGTTTGTTGCAGAATCTAAATACAATTATATATTCTAGTAGCAAAGTCAACCAAATCTGACAATACTTAAATCCAGTGACCAGAGCTGTGAATGGGCAACACAGATCTTTCTGCAAACCTAAAAACCTGCAAACCATAGATTTGCAGAAAAAGACTGATCATAAAAAACAAATCTTAAAAAAAACCACTGGAGGTTTAAAAAAAAACCCAAAATGATAAAAGGAGTGCCTGAAGATTTAAGAAACATAGTCCCTCAGTGGCTGTTGATAGGGGCAACTACAGAATTCTAGGCTTGGTTTCTCTGAATAAAAGGCAGGGGAAGGGGATAGGGTCCTTACCAGGGCTGTTTTGTCTTTGAGGGAGGACTCACTGAGGCCAGGCCCACCTGGCAGCAACCACTAGGTGACGATACCATCCAAATTGCATGACTTAACTAGGCCTGGCTGCTTGCTACTATTCAACAGCAGCCATGCTATGAAAGCCAGTACGGTGTAGATTCAGGATAGGGTCTGGGAGACCAAGGTTCAAATCCCCATTTTGCTGTGGAATAACACTGGGTGATTTGGGGCCAATCACATACTTTCAGCCTAACCTAACTCACAGGGTTGTTGTAAGGATAAAAAGGAGAATGATATAAGCTGCTTTGGTTCCCAGTGTGGGGAAAGGTGTGGTATAAATGAAATGAATCAATATATACAGTTGAAGATGGAAGGCTGATAAAAGATAGGTTAGCAAATGGCTGAGAAAGAGAGAATGAAGCAGGAAAGGGGAGGGGATATGGGGTTGCCAGGAGAAGGGAAATAGGAAATAGGATGGGGGGGGGATACAGGGGAAACTTAGGTGCTCCACTGCAAGTCCTTGAGGATTCCCTAGCATGAAAGTGAGCCTGGTCCAGTTGCCAGCACCGTATAACTGGGCCACAGTTTTCATAGATAGAGGCTGCTGGGATAGGGAAGTGGAAGACAGGGACATATAAATGTTGGTTTGCTTTTGAGTGGGAAGCAGAGAAGGAAGCAGGAGAAGGGGAGAGGCTATAGGGACTTACAGGGAAGAGAAAATAGTGGGGGGAGGCAAATGAGATGTCTCCGACATGTGAGAACTTGGGTTTTTTTTGTTTTTTTTCTTATTTAACCAATGTGGGTATATGATATTGAAACTATTCATGGGTAACTAAAAATTGCAGTTAGATAACCCCCGACTGTTTTTTCAGAGCTGTTACTTTAATCTGTTGATCCATCTGTACAACATGATCAGATACAGTGATCAGTCAGGAAATGAGAATGATGGATGCTGAATTTCCTTTATTCCCCTCCTCAAAGTAGTCATTTCTGACCTTGGTAAGTAAATTCTTTAAGTCACAGAACCCACAGGAACTAATCGCCACTCTGCTTAGGGGAGGAGGTAAAATGGTCTTGTTCTGTCTATTCCATTAGGGCAGCTTCACATTTTGCTGGATCCAACCCAATGAGTTTGATCTTGAGTCTTCTTTTGAGACCAGAAAGGTATTTCTTCATAAGAAAGATGTGAATTCTGCTGATCTCCCCTCCCATTGAGACTCCCATGTTGGAACCCACACTACTTTTGAAAGTCCACTGACCTTCAGAAGGTACATTTCAGGGAATACAGCATGCTGTGTGGGAAAGGAGAGGTAGGAAATACCAATTCCACCCAAATCAGTGGTGTTACTTCAATGTAAAGTTGCATAAGATCATGCTGCATTTTTAGGGTTGCCAGGTCCTAACTTGCAGCTAATGGGGGATCAATAGGCCTTATCTGGGACTCAAACTCTGTGAATTGAGCCCAATTTTACCATAGAGTTTTGCCCCAAAACTAGAGCATTGCCATGCGATGTCGGCAACGTGATGACGTCACTTCTGAGTGACATTGTCACATCATATTCAAGGGCATCTGTGGGTGAGGTTTCCCCCTGCCAGCCAGCTGGCCAGTGATAGAAAGGGGACCACAAAAGTGGGGGGACGCCTGCCCGGACTGGGTGTCTGGCAACCCTATGCATTTTAGTTATGCCTCTACTAAGTAGGCTTTACAGTGCAACGTTAAAGAGCGTTGCACCCTTCTGAGTTTGTTTAAGTCAATGGTCTTAGATTAGCGTAAGAATGTGTAAAATTGTGCTGTGACTAACTTTTCCTGAATCTGTGACCTTCTTAAACTTTTTGCAAGGTAGTCCTGTAGACTGAGTGAAAAATAATTTAAGTTGTTTTCAGAGGATGCTTCAAAACATTGCTAATAATGCCCACCACAACATATCTTATAAAAAGTAACAATACTTTCCTGGCTGCTCAGTAAAAAACATTATTTGCCATGGTGGCAAGTAAATACTCTCTGTAGCAAGCACACTGTTTCACAAAGGCTATGGAGGTGATTATCATAATGTTCCAAAAGATGCTGAACTCTCTGTGGAGTAACCTTCTAACCCATTGAAATACAGTGGAACTGCATTGCAGTAGGGCTTACATAAGAGCCAGTTTGGTGTAGTGGTTAAGTGCGCAGACAGATCCCCCGAGCTGCCGTACAATTGCTACCCGGCATGATCAGATGCTGGGGGGGGAGCCACAGATCAATGAGCGAGGCAGCCCACTGTGCATGTGCGCACCTGCGCAGTTTGGCAAGGGGCCTCACATGCTTCCGGAGATGGGTGCGCCGGCGATCCCATGGCCGCCCCTGCTGCGGATTTTCAGGTAAGTAGTGGTGTTTTGTAGGGGGTTTTGAAATCCGCATCTTCGGCCAGAAGAGATGGATCGGGGACGGGTGCACGCCACTTCCCAGATGTTGCGGTGTGATCGTGCCCGCTTGCTGCACCTCCGATCCATCTCTCTCGCGGATCAAAGCCTCCCGTGTGACCGGGGCCAGCGTAATGTTTAGGTCAAAGATGGGTTATACTTTCCCAGGGGACTGGGAGGAAGAGATGCTAGCAGCAATCAGGGAACGATTGTCCATGTTAAATATAGATTCGGGTGGGTAGCCATGTTTGTTTGAAGCAGTAGAACAAAGTTTGAGTTCAGAGGCACCTGAGGAAGTGTGCGTGAACACAAAAGCTCATACATTGCATAAAACTTTGTTGGTCTTAAAGGTGTCACTAAACTCAAACAATGTTAAATATAGTATAAAAAGTAGGCAATGATCAGGGAAAGATTGTCCATGTTAAATATAGTATAAGAAGTAACTTTCTGAGAGTTTTAGTGGATCATAAATGGAAGAGCGCTCCAGAACAGTTTGCAATTCGCTCATAATATCCTCCTCACCTACAACCCAACCAATTTACAGGCGCAATAATCTTCAGACTTCACCAGATCTATCATCGTATAATGCACTGCCTAAAGAAAAATAAAAAATGTTGCTGTATTCCAGAAAATGCCATCTTTATAAAAACCAGCTCTACCTACTAAATGTGATATAAATCCAACTTTCTGCTCTCCTAGAGGAAACAGGAGAGTACAAGTGGAATATTATTTTTGTGAGCATTTCTGTAAACAAGTTTACAAATAGCTTTGTACCCTTCTGCAATTAATATGTTGCTCTGGCATGGTGAGGTTCTTCAAGGCATTATTAAAAGGTCACCCTGCTGATGCTTTGATTTTGTGCCATTTTGCAGACTATTTGACTACATCTGGAAACTGCACAGCTTCTTAGGTTGTATTAAACAATGGCATTAAGAGCATATGTCGGTGTGTTATTGTGCTGTCATCCACCTCACAAACTTTAATGAGCTGCAGTCATGTACATGGAAAATTGGCCTTGTGTCTTAATTAGGAATCAAATAACTTGCTTTTCTTATTAATTTTAGTAATGCATGAAAAGAGTGTATTCATTTGCAAAGATCATGTGAATAGGATGAAGAATGTTGCACAGTCCCGGGCTCTTTTTGTAGAAAAAGCCCAGCAGGAACTCATTAGCATAATAGGCCACACCCAACAGCAAAACCTATTAGCACATTAGGCCACACCCTGACAGCACCGCTCATTAGCACATTAGGCCACACCCCATGTTACCAGAAGTGTGGTCATCCAGCCACACCCACCTTTCCCTTTTTATTCTGTTTACCTTGTTTGTTGTCAAAACCCAGAGCTTTTTTTGTAGCAGGAACTCCTTTGCATGTTAGGCCACACACCCCTAATGTAGCCAATCCTAATGAGTTTCTGCTATTGGGTGTGGCCTATTATGCCAATGAGTTCCTGCTGGGCGTGGCCAACTCAGGAGCCAGCCGGAACTCCGTTCCTGTGCGTTCCTGCCCAAAAATAGCCCTGATGAACACACCATTCATGGAAAAAACCTATATATAATGAGTATTCATATGGTTACATGTATGGTTGCATTTTCACACACATACACATACACACACACACACGCACATACACACACACACTCCTTTGTTTGGTATGTATGTCGTGCTATGAGCAGTCACCCATTACTGCCACCCAGTTTTAGCTTTTTAGATTTGACTGAGGAACACACTTTTCCAGTATATATAGAATTGTCGGAATGTATTTTGTTCTCTTGTGAAAAAATAAAAAACAAACTTATAAAGGGACACTGTTAAAACTCTTTCAAAATAAATAATTTGATTCAGTTTCCAAATAAATGAGCACTTTTTAAGGTGAATCCCCCCACCATTGTCTGACTGCAATTCCAGTCACTCACCAGTGACCCAGCACATATCAGGAGCACTGTTCAGTTATGCTCTAAAGACTAGCAAAATCAATGGGCTAGAACTGGAGTAACTCTGTGGAGGATAGTACTGTGAATAACTCTGTTCAGTCCAGCATCACTTACATGGTAGCTGTTAGTCAAGCAAAAAAAGAGGGGGCGGGGGAAGGATATACAATTTTTGAAACAGGAAAAAGTTGTAAAACTCTGTTTTAAATAATTAACATGAATGTAACTAATCAAAACTTTTCTTCTGATGACTGTTAACACCTGCAAATCTGTCTGCTCATTTTCTGTTTTTTTTAAAAAACTCCCTCCTGATGTTTTTGATTAGTATTTAGACAAGGATGATCTCCTGATGTAGCAGGCTGCAATTTGAGTATAAGGCAGTCTTAGTAATATAGACATAAAAATCAACCTCAGGGGAAAAAAATCCTTTAATATTTTAGTGTTTATATACACAGAATCATTCTCACCTGAAGAAACTCATAAAGGAAATGATGTGAGTGTCTAAAACTTTCCTCAAAAAGACAAAACTTTGTATGCAATTGACTGAGGACTAATATTCACTCTCAGTTTGTTTGAGCTGGATACGACAATCTATTTTTCTAACCAAAAAGCTCAGTTCGCCAAAATAACAAGGAAAATGAAAAGCTATGAGTATGGACCTTTTTTCCAAGGTTTAAACATTTATTTGAAGTTAAGATAATTTGCTTTGTGGTACTGCTGAGCACAGAGCTCTTTGTAGACCAGACTCATATAAATATATATATATATTGCAACACTTAGAAAGGTATTCATCAAGAGGATGACAAATGTAGCTTAGGAAATGTTTTTTGAAGAAGCAGTTTGCTTGAAACTTCTGACTGAATAAATGCTTTCCTAGACATTTTTAAAATGTGGTCCCTCCCCCCCATTGCATATTTTGCAGGATGCAAATAACTTTTACCCTAAGACCTAAAGTGAAGACAAAATGTGCTCTCTTTCTCACAATACAAGAACTCGTGGGCACTCAATGAAATTGCTGAACAGTCGGGTTAGAACAGATAAAAGGAAGTACTTCTTCACCCAAAGAGTGATTAACACATGGAATTCACTGCCACAGGAGGTGGTGGCGGCTACAAGCATGAACGGTTTCAAGAGGGAATTGGATAAGCATATGGAGCAGATGTCCATCAGTGGCTATTAGCCACAAGGTATGGATAGGAATTCTCAGTCTGGGGCAAGTGATGCTCTGTATTCTTGGTGCTTGGGGGGGGGCAACAGTGGGAGGATTTCTAGTGCTCTGGTCCCACTGGTGGACCTCCTGATAGCACCTGGAATTTTTGGCCATCGTGTGACAGAGTGTTGGACTGGATGGGCCACTGGCTTGATCCAGCATTGGCTTCTCTTATGTTCTTATGTGCCTGGAATTAGCAGTCGGAGTACACAGTGGGATCCAAAGACTACCTTTCCAAAAGAGTTACTGTTCTCTAATCTTTCTTCCTAGCCTTTTTGAGCCTGGGGGTACCTTTGGAATTCTGACATGGGTGCTGGGTGCAGTCACCAAAACATGGCTACCATAAGAGGTCAAGCCAACCACCAAATGTCAGGAAGTGAGGTTATGCATAACTCTAATAGTCACTTTACCACATTTCAGGCAGAAGCTGTTTAACAAGATGTCTTTTGAAAGAACATATTGTTTTAATGTATCTTCTTGCATACACACAGGTTGTGATCACACTGGCAGCTTGGCAAAATATGGTACCGCCTCTAATTGTGTTGGTTTAAAGTGTTGTGGGGCATATCATGCAGACAGCACACCATACTGCGGGTTACCCACACGGACATCCTGTGGTCAAGCATCCACATTACTGTAGCACCTCAGCCATGGAGTGCGCTGCCTGGTCATTTTTTTCTCCAAAATGCATGCAGAAAGAACCGATCTGCAGGTTCAGTCCACCAATCTGTTCTGCGCACACTCCCCCATGTCCATTCATCCAGCCATGCACAATGAATGTGCAGGGAACCAAAAAACCACTTGTGATGTAACCCGGCTCCAAGTCACCCTATGCCCGAAGAATGCCTGACAGATGTGGCTGTGTGACTGTGCCCATTTGATCTGGTTATGTTGGGCCAAACCGCTCGTGTGATAACACCCAAAGCTTATCTTCAGTTGCTCAGTGAAGACCCTTCTGCTGTGGTGACAGCTTCTGCCAAAAGAACAATTTTAAAATCTGAACAACCAATCAGATTTCAGAAGGCCAATCTAAAGCCCTACTGGGCAAAAGCCCCATCTGGCCATGCTCACTTTCTAAAAACGGTTGCTAGGCACCAGGAAATGTGCTGGGCACCATGGCAACCACAGCAGCCACATTGGGGACCCCTTCTGTAATAGAAGACAGAGTCTTTCACCGAAGAAATACCACTTCTGTTAGAGGTTGGCTTCTGAATCAAAGCATTTCCTGCATTAGCAAAAGGGAATCCATGGATCGTTTTATTTTTGCATATTTAGATGAAGTTTCTTATGACCTTTGGATGCTCATAAATTATACCAAGCCTTCAGCATGCAAAGGCAACCTTTGTGAGAAGTCAAAGGCCAGAATCCAAGAATCATGGAACTGTGAACCTTTTTCTCAAAAGGTCACCATGCAAACTGTTAATTGGTAAATTGTTTTTGGTACTGACAGCAGTTGATAATGAACAGAGATCACTGTAGAAAGAAAAAAAATGTAAAAAAAATCCCACTCGGCTAGCACAAGTTATTTTCATGGGCCTAAGTGGTTCTTTGGATTCAAACCAATTTTTAAAAATAATTAAAATACCCTGCTGTTTTAATTGAACTTTATATGACACTTCTGTAGGTAACACAGCACATTGCTTAAATGAATTCATCATGTAACCTGCTTTGCTAGTCAACCACAGAGCAGATTACAATTATACGTGTCAATGGGGATTAAGAGCTTTTGTTGCTTGACCTCTTAACCAACATAATAGGAAAATCAATCCATAGTAGCTTTGTGTGCCATGCAATTTTATTGACACAAAACCTCCTTGCCCAAAGATCTCTTTTTTCCAACTTTCATCTTCAGATATTTATATTTCTCTGTTTTGTAATTAATAGAAATCAGTGGCGGTGGTATGACCTCCAGTCCAAAATTCCAGGTGCTCTTGGATGTGCACAAAGAACTTCTGTAGATGCTGATGCCCCACAAATTCCACTGGAGAAAAACATTAAGAAATGCATGTGTGGGGGTCGTTCCCTCCATTCAATAAATAGAGATAGTCAGTATTTCTTGTATTAGGCAAGTGTAAAGACGCTCAGTGGTTAAGATGCTGAACTGCAGACCAGAAGATCGATAGTGCAGCAGTTCGAGACCTGAGTGCCACATGACGGAGTGAGCTCCCATCTCTGGTACCAGCTCCTGCCAACCTAGCAATTCGAAAACAAGTAGATAAATAGGTACCACTTTGGTGGGAAGGTAACAGTGTTCCATGTGCCTCGGCATTTAGTCATGCCGGCCACATGACCATGGAAATGTCTTTGGACAGCGCTGGCTCTTCGGCTTGGAAACGGAGATGAGCACCGCACCCTAGAGTCGGATTTGACTGGCTTTCAGGCAAGAGAACCCTTTACCTTAAAGAATTTTAAAGTACATTTTATAAGAATAAATCTTATAAATCATTACCTACTTATCCAGTCACAAATAGTAAGAATTCCTTTAGCAGCTTTACAAGTTTTTAAAAAGACCTATTAGGTCTGCACAAGTGACCAACACATATATGTACAGTCAACTTTCTAGTTAATAAAAGTGTTTTTTTGACTGGTAACACTGAAACTTTTATTCGCAGTGTACCATCACATCTGGTCAGTTTACCAATTGGGGTTGTCTCTGCAAAAGGGTTGCCAACTACCAGGTGGCGCCTGGAGTTCTCCCAGTATTACAAGTGATCTCTAGACTACAGACATCAATTGTTCTGGAGGAAATGGCAGCTTTGGTGAACTCTATGGTACACCAAACGTTCTAGTCACATTGCAGACATGTATACTGAATCACCACGAAATAACACTGACATAGAAACTAGGATAAATGGAAATCCTGGAGTGACTTGGGATTTCCACTGTTTCCTCCTCTCCCCCAAACTCTTCTCCTCTCAGGCACTGTCTTCAAATCTTCATGAATTTCCCGAGCTACGTGGAAACCTAACTCTGCACAGTGTGGAGAAGGAGAAGAAGAGATTGGATTTATACCCCACCCTTCACTTGGAGTCTCAGAGTGGCTTACAAACTCCTTTCCCTTCCCCTCCCCACAACAGACACCCTGTGAGGTAGGTGGGGCTGAGAGAGCTCTGACAGAAACTGCTCTTTTTTAAGAACAGCTCTGACAGAACTACGGCTTGCCCAAGGTCATCCAGCCAGGTGCAAGTGGAGAAGTGGAGAATCAAACCCGGTTCTCCCAGATTAGAGTCCGCACACTTAACCACTACACCACACTGAAAAATGGACATGAAATATAGCTTACTGCTCAGTTATGCTATTTATAAATGCTAAATATGAAAAATAAAATGGATTCTTGTTAACTGGTGTGAAATTCCTGTGTTTTATGGTGGGAAAGGAGGAAGTGGGCCTGCATGCATGGCATATGTCCATAATGAATATTTTTGCATTACCTGTTTTCATATTATGTCACTGTAGAAGCAGACACAATTCCCCCACCCCTCAGCCCTTTGATGAATGTTCAACCAAAGCAGATAAGTTACAAGGGTTTGCATTAAGGGAATAA
The DNA here is from genome assembly GCF_001447785.1 of Gekko japonicus. NCBI lineage: Eukaryota > Metazoa > Chordata > Lepidosauria > Squamata > Gekkonidae > Gekko > Gekko japonicus. Next base: position 74,122 of record NW_015172100.1, read on the forward strand.
TAACTCCAAGATTCAATAAAAGCATAATTACTTTATCAACCTTCTAGTCACATTGCAGACACATACACTGAATCACTACAAAATAACACTGACATAAAACGTCTTTATGTGAGACCTTAGTTTTTTACTTGACGTGTCCATTTAAAATATCGGTTGAACTATATTACCAACTATCAAAAAGCCCAGGAAAGCGATAGCCCTCTTCAGAGCACTTATGACTCTTACACTTTCAGTCACTTGGTAATTTATTTTCAAATAAATTTGATTTAAGTCTCTGTGTTTTTAGTCACCATTTTATGATATCAAACCAATATATCACAGCACTTAAACTGAGCTGAACAGGCTCTTAATAAATCTGTAATTTTAACACACTGAAGATGCAGAGACAAAGAGAAACTTCATATTGACTACAGAAATGGTAAAAGGGCATTTCCCCCCCCCCATGACAAATTGTTTATGAGACTCAATACAGGCATTTTGGGGGGGAACACATTTCTAGATGCCAAGATCCAGACCCAGACTCAAATTTGGTCAACCCACTCACTGCAAGTCCCTTATAATCGCAGTCAGCCAGCGGAGCAGGCCAAAGCAGTGGCAACTATTTCAATTACAAAATCTGACCTAATCAGTTTTGGCAATCATCCTAGTGGAAATCACTGATATGACACAGATGCTGGTTCTCCAGAATAAGAGAGATAAAATGGAGAAGAGCACTCATGATCAGGTTCTGCTGAACACTATGTTCTAGAAATTTCTTAGGTCCAACATAGGGTTGCCAAATGGGGGCGGGGGGGCGGGGAAACTCCCGCTTTGGAGGCCCGATTTCCACCACGGCGGAATCAGGCCCCGGGGGGAACTCCACCCCCCAAAGCTGCGTCATCGGAGGTGATGCAGCCACGTTGCTGACGTTGGGGGCGTGGCTGAGCTCGTCGGGGGAAAAACCATATGGTTTTCCACCGATGAGCTTGGCCACGCCCCCAGCGTCAACAACGTCGCACGTCCCTTCTGGCGATGTGGCGGCGGCGCACGCACGCGCATATGGAGCCTGTTCCCGACCTAGTCAGAGCCTCCCCCGCCGGTAAGTTTGCCAGACTTGGCAACCCTAGTCCAACATGAAACATTACAAAAAAGTGAGATAGCTTTTGAAGTTCCCATGTTCAATATTAACATTGTGGTATATTTATTGTATGTATGTAATGGAACATTTTGCTCCTCCCCTAATATCTGTGTGATTTAGTTTGGCCTTATTGGGTGGAGCGCTTGTTTCAGTTTCAAGTTTTGTATATTAGCTGAAGTTGTTGGGGTTGTCTCCTTGCAAGTAAATGGCTGATGTTTTGAGCCAGCTTGTCTCTGCTGAACGGACCTGAGAACAGATGCCTGAGTGAGTACTCTAACCTGGGAACCCACAGCCAAAGTGGGACATTACAAGCGTAAAAGGGAAGGGAGGGGTGGTGAAAAAAACCCTTTATTCAGTTCAAACTAGGTGGCTATAGTAGAATTAGGTAGACGTTTAGAATGGCTTAGGAACAATGACTAGCATCTTAAGATCAAATGAGGGCAGTTCTAGTGCTACATCAGCTCACATGAGTGATCTGTGCAGTGAAACACAGAAGCCACAAGCAAGATTGCGGCTCAGTCTCAGTAATATCCTACTGCTAATGAGAAGAGCTGCGGTGGCTCAAGTGGTTAAGACACTGAACTGCAGGCTGTGGAAGGTCAGTAGTTCAGCAGTTCGAGACCCGGGTGCCGCAAGACGGGGTGAGCTCCCGTCTCTAGTTCCAGCTCCTGCCAACCTAGCAGTTCGAAAGCAAGAAATTGCAAGTAGATAAATAGGTACCACTTCGGTGGGAAGGTAACAGCGTTCCATGCGCCTTGGTGTTTAGTCATGCCGGTCACATGACCAGCATCTTAAGATCAAATGAGGGCTGTTCTAGTGCTACATCAGCTCACATGAATGATCTGTGCAGTGAAACATGGAAGCCACAAGCAAGATTGTGGTTCAGTCTCAGTAATATCCTACTGCTAATGAGAAGAGACCACTCATATAAACAGGGAATTCCCCCCCCCATAGAAGTATCATTGGTCCCTCTGTTACTTCTCAAAAATATGTCATTTCTTATATTTTCTTAATCTGAATGGTGAAAGAGGAACAGAAAAACACATTTTTACTCCTTTTCAATGCACACTTATGAGAGAATTGGGTATACTAAAACCTATTATCGTCCTCAAGTACAGAAAAAGAAGTCCTGTTAGTTACTAGTTCGTCCACTTTAATAAATATGAATTACAATAATGCAATCATTCTATACAGGGTCTGAAAGAGTATATAATGGATATTCAGCAACAACGTGCTTTCCCACTAAAAACAAAATGCAAGATTTCTTTTTATATATTCTGTCACTGAGCTGTTGAGATGGCCACTTAAAAGTAGAGATGGGCTCTTGCAGAGGGAACTGAAGTGAAACAATTCACTCATTTCACATACACCACCGAGTAACCATTATAAAGTTATGATGTTCAGTCTTGAGGACGGAGCTTGTGCCAGAATGGAACCAACGATCTTTAAATAAACCACTCCATACCCCATTACCAATTCCCTGAACTGTTAACTCCTCCATTTTTTTTTTAAATAAGAGCATTATAGAAAGACAACTATCTGTGAAGCATTCTGTCCTCCAAAGTTTGTTGAGACCCAAGAGGTTACAGGTGCAGCTTCGCATTGTGAAAGATGGCAGCTGCATACTCAGCATCATACAAACCACCTTACTATACACATACACAAAATTTCAACAAGGATTGTAACAAACTTTTTTTTTCCTATTCAGGATCCATACTAACATGCAAAGATCACAAATGCATTGACCATTAACTGCATGTAATATGTAGAATGGTTTTATGGAAATCACAAGGTGATTTTTGTCATCTAATACTGTGTAAGACTCATATATAAATGTGTGTGTGTGTGTAAAGCCCTTCAATCTAAATGCAGAATAGTATTTCTGTTCTTGCATTTCTTTGAATAAGCATTGCTTGTATGAGCATATTCTTTTCCCTTGATCATCTATGCATTTTAACGGTGCCCATCAAGGCTCTGAAATCTTAGGCCATGTCCTATTATTATTGTGTGTCTTCTGCTTTCTTGTCAGGGAGTGACATAAATCAGTTGGGTGAGAGACAACAACCTTCCCAAGTAGCCATTACGATGTAGGAAAGAAAGAGGCAAAAAGATTGGTCTCATTCATCATCCTTACGCTATGACTTCAGTTCACAGTATGAAAACCCTTTGGTACCAGTTGTATGATAGAATCTCCTTGAGGACACTTTTCTCCCCATGTTTGCTTTATAGAGGTACACAGTAGTTTTCATGGTAAAATGCCATAGTGAGAGATTCAAAAGTAGCTGGTAAAGTGTACATTTAATTAATTAATTGTATTAAGAATGTTTCTATCCTGCCTTTCTGCATTCTCAGGTACCAGAAGTGGCTAATAATTTAAAACGGACAGTATAAATTACAAGGCCAGCAATGTTACCAATGAACAGACATAACACAATTCATAAAAACAGTCAGGGGCCCTAACAGCAGCACCCTCTGCTCATTGGAGTTCACAGGACTCCTGGACAACAACTTCTGAAGCAAACTGAAAATTTATCTTCTTTGGAAAGTCTGTGCACTGCATTGCAAATAGGGATGCCAGCCTCCAGGTGGGACCTGGGGATCCCCTGGAATTACAGCTCACATCCAGACCCATGTTCCTGCCAGGAAGATATTGTTCAGCAGCTCAATATTGTTATTAAACAGCATGGAGCAAAGGTTCTCAACTGGTGGTACTTGTACCACTGATGGGATACTGGTGAGATTATCCATCTGTGACCTTTTGACATGGTAATAGTAATAAAAGAATGCCTGTAAACATTCAAATGTCCTTCTCTGAAAAAGTGGGATTTTTGTTTCTTTCATGGTGGGACCCAGGTTCTTTTTGTCAGAGTGGTTAGTGAGATGTGAGATACAAAAGACTGAAGATTTTATTGTATTTAGCCATAGGCCATTACAAACCACAGACAGAGAAGAGCACAATAAAACACAAAAATTGTATAAAATAAGATACAGTCCAACATTATAAATCCATAAAACCGAGGTTATGAACAGTTAAAACCGAGGTTATGAACAGTTAATTAATTCACAACATACCCACTAAAATCAGTATTAGCTAGGAGCAGCGTTGGCCCGTATTTTCCTTGCAGCCAAGGCAAATAAAGCCATTCTATGGGATACATCAGCATTGGCATCGGCTAGCAAAAATATAATCTTCTCTGAGACTGAATAAAAGCTTAAAACTGATAAAATACCAGATAAAAATTTTGACCTAGGCTGGGAGTACAATGAGCAATTAAAAATGTAATGGGAGAGATCCTCAACAGCAGAAGAGCCACAAATACATAAACGCTGTGCCTTGGGTGTTCTGTTGTAACGGCCGACCAACACGGCCGTAGGCATTGATTCAAAGCGCAAAGATGTAAAAGCTGCTCTAAAGGTTATGATTATCTATATTAACCAGATAAGGTGATCTAAAATGATCATTCTTAAATGATTTAAACCAGGTAGCAGACTGTGTTTTTAAAATGAAGTGTCTATCTAGCAGAGCATCATGCTTAAATACCCATTCTCTGAGATCTAAGTTATTTGTTGAGGAGCTAAGGAGGTCGTCAGGAATGGAATATCTTAGTAGTAGGTTATTGAGGAAGCAAGAACGATCTAAGTCTTTAGATAGCATTGAATTAAAGGCCAGTTGGCTGAACGAATCAGTGCTAGCAGCTCTGATTTTCTTCCAAGATTTTAGAATCGCAAGATACACCCTCGCCCTTAGAGAAGGCAGACCAGTTTCTGCTCTCATCAGGGCAACTGGTGTTCCCTTAGGAAGAGCCAGGATGCGCCTTAAAAACTGATTTTGGATTGTTTCAATACTAGTGAGTATATCCTCTTTCCAACCCCAAACCTCGGCCCCATACAAGAGGTGGGGAATGACCTTACTTTTAAATAATTTTATAACAGGATCAATAAGAAAACCTCCCTTGGTATAATAGAACTTCAAAATGGATCCCACAATCCTCGTCGCAGATGCTTTTACTATGGCTATATGAGCGTTCCAGTTCAGATTCTCTCTAAATGTAATCCCTAAATACTTAAAGGTACTACTCTGATTTATTGAATTGCCAAGAATGCTCCAGGAGGAAATTTGAGCTCTTTTTCTAAAGACCATCACTTTGGTTTTATCAAAGTTAATGTTAAGGGTCTCTTCCTTACAGTACATTCCCAATTGCTGCAATAATCTTCTCATCCCGATTTTTGTAAGTGATATTAGGGCCATATCATCCGCATAAAGTAAAATTGAAATTTTATGCTTCCCAAGGGTAGGTGGGAAGAATTGCGGACCTGATAGCCTGTCAACAATTTTGTTTATATACAAGTTAAACAATAAAGGGGCCAGCACACACCCCTGTTTCACTCCTTTATGGATTGGAATTTTGTTAGTTAGAGACCCCGATGTTCCCACTCTAATCTGGGCACTTAGGAGGAAAGGCCAACGCCATATGTTAAAGAAATTCAGAACACAAAGGAAACCCTTTTGCTCAAAATGCTGAAGATTTCCCCACCCCCTGTGGTAAGACATAGTATTTCCTGTCTTTTATTCCTCTGCCTGAGGATGACAAAGATAAGTCATTACACTCTCTAGATGGCCATCATGCTCTCTCTTTTTATTTACATTACATGAAACCCTTCAGAAGTCCAAAAAAAGTTGTGAGGTCTTCACTCATACAATACCTTGACTTTGAACTTTGGGGCTAGAGGGAATGAGTGAGTTTTGTTCTCTGCCTTGCCCAATAAGGGGTCAATAAACTCTGCCTGAATGAGTACTCAGTGGTCCTTTCTGAACTAGACTTTAAATCCTGGTTCAACCCTGTTCCCAAACTTACATTCTACACTACATGTGAACTCACCCCTGTAATTATCTCAGGATATTTTTTGTTTCCACATTACATTGAGGTCACCCTGGTTTTGTCCCACACTGTCCCCGGGAGAAACGGATGCTGTAAATGCAAAGTATTGTGTCACAAGTTGAACTCTGATAAAACCAGGGATGATATCCAAATGCGGAAAGGACCAGTAAGGGGCAATTAAGATGGCTAATGTCCCATCTCGAAGCATCTTGCTGAAAGTCCAAGTGGTCAGGGGAAGGGGGGGGGAAAGCATAGAAGAGATCATCCTGCCATGGAATTTGAAAGGCATCCCCTAGATATGAAGGGCCTTTTAACAGAAATGTTTGCATTTGGTGTTGTGGAAGCTGGTGAACACGTTCGAAACTCTTGTGTTTCTCTAGAATACAGTAATAAGCTCCTGAAACCTTTGTATGCCAGACAAGAGCTGAGTCTGTGTGATGCAGTCTGCTTTAAACTGTCTTGAAACTAGATCCCAGAGTCCCTCATATTTTTGTCCAGCTAATGAGGTCAGAACCCAGTAAATGTCAGGCATGTCAGTAACATGGCACAGGGGTCATGGACATACATGAAATGAAGTCAAGAGAGTTGCAGTTATAATGCTTATTAATACTAAGGAGGAAAGGCCAACGCCATATGTTAAAGAAATTCAGAACACAAAGGAAACCCTTTTGCTCAAAATGCTGAAGATTTCCCCACCCCCCTGTGGTAAACCTGGCTATTAAATAAAGAGGAAAGCTAAAACAGACAATTCTTATTGGTAAAATTCATGACCCGATGTGTTCTTGAAACCTCAGAATATAGTATTGATTATTATTTTATTGGTACACACAATGTGCTAGACATTTTATACACTGAAATAAAACTCAGTTTCTGTCAGTAGACAAAAAAAAATATTTGATTATAGTTTGCTTTCTACTGAGGCAAGATGATGACTTGATTTATTTTCTTCAGTCATTACTGCATTCATGGTCAGGAGATAAAGCCCAGAAGCTTGGGGTGGGGGGAACTGTAACTTGTTTGCAAATAGTCATTCAAGACCACAGATGCTGTGAAACAAGAATCGAGGATCCCCTAAGTGCCTATCAGCTGAGGAGACCCTGTATCTCAGCTTGCTTAGACTGTGTCTCAAAAGAATGTAGGCATGATTGGGATCGGGTATGATGTCAGGTTCAGCTCTTAGGGAAATTACTCTTTCCTGTCCAATTCTTCCAAGCAAAGAGGAAGAGAGCAATGAGAAGCCAGCATGAATGCCTTGTACCAAGACCTATTTCTGAATGGATGCATATTCTGTGATTTTCCGTGCCACTGATTGTTAGCAGGAAGTGAGCTTGCCTTCAGTTCTTCATTAGAATCTTGCAATGCAGACTTAAGTTGGTAATACCATGTAAACTGTCTTCAAATACAGGGCCCTTTTTGTTAAATCAGGAGCATTGCAAGATTAATACTACCTCACTGGGATCCATGTGGAGAAATAGCCATGCAAGTTGGGTCACTGCTTGGAGGAGGGAGCAGGCAGTGGAATTGTGCCAACTCTTTCCTCCATCAGCAGAGCTGATCTTGTGAGAAAGGAGCAGGTGGAGGTTCTGCGACTGGGTGAGGGAGTCAGGATTGGGGCACCATCTTCCCACTCTTGATGGTATACCTTTGACACTGGCACAAACCGTCAGGAGTTTGGGCATGGTCTTGGATACCTTCTTATCAATGGAAGTCATGAATATTACCAGGCTGGCATTTTCCCATCTGTGCCAAGCAACTGCCCCCTTCCTGTCATACCCAACCTAGCCACAGTAACCTCTGGATTGGATTATTGCAACTCACTTTACGCTGGCCTGCTCTTGAGACTGATCCAGAAACTCCAGCTGATCCAGAATGCAGCAGTGCGAGTCCTGACAGGAGTGACACTGACAACACACATTCTGCCTGTGCTGCATCAGCTGCACTTGCTTCCAGTCAGGTTCAAGGTTTTGATACTGACCTTTAAAGCCTTGAGCAGTCTGGGACCTACATACTTGCAGGACCTCCAATTGCCTCCTTCCTGTCGCACCCAACCTAGCCACAGTCACCACTGGATTGGATTATTGCAACTCACATTACGCTGGCCTGCTCTTGAGACTGATCCAGAAACTCCAGCTGATCCAGAATGCAGCAGTGCGAGTCCTGACAGGAGTGACATGGACAACACACATTCTGCCTGTGCTGCATCAGCTGCACTTGCTTCCAGTCAGGTTCAAGGTTTTGATACTGACCTTTAAAGCCTTGAGCAGTCTGGGACCTACATACTTGCAGGACCTCCTCCTCTGGTATGTCCCCTGAAGAGCTTTGTGCTCTGCAGATAACATCCTAGTGATGATCCCTGACCCAAGAGACATCCAGCTGTTCTCAACCTCTCTGCCAGATAATATTTGTGCCCTGTGGGACCTGATTCAATTAAATAGGGCTTGCAAGGCTTTTGGTTGAGGACAGCAATGGGTACCATTTTGTTAGGAGACACCTCCCCTTTTGCCTCCTCACCCACCCCCACTTTCCCCCCTCTTCTTCCTTTCTTTTCCATCTACAAGGCGGTGACAGAGTCTGAAATTTGAATTGAGAGCTTTGTGCTCTGCAGATAACACCAACTATGAAGTGTTTTAAGTAATTTCAATTATTTTTAAATTGCTGGAAGTTGTTTTATTATGATGTTTATATATAATTATTGTTTTATTGTGATTTCTTGTTGTTGTTCATTGCTCAGAGCTCGGACTATTCAGGGATTGAGCTATTCACAATTCTAAATTATAAATAAATAAATAAATAACTCAGAAGGAATGATTTCACCCACTTCCCTCTCCATCCTGCAATACCCTGGCCTGCACGGTTGTTCCTCCACATGGGATCCATAGCTCCAGGAATGATCTTTCTGGTGGTCAGAAGGAACTTCAGGAACAGAGAGGAATACTGGAAAATCAGCATTCCAGTTATGCATGGTTAGATACGGGCTGGGGAAATGTACATCTCTCCTTCTGGAAGTGTCTATCAGAAAAGGACTGGAAATCCATTGGCATACCATTAGTGGCTTTTCATCATCTATCAAAATAGAATGTAGACTTGCACTTTGATAGTCATTGTGAGATATTCATCTTTGAACATGCATGGAACTACGTTTTCTTAGATCTCTGACGGTGAACAGATCTGACCTTTCCCTTCAGCAACCTCCTCTGCCGCTACTCCTTGAAAGGAAAGCATTGCCACACAACTACATAATGAAATCCTTAGAATCCTGTAGGCCATGTTGGATGGAGACCAAAAAAAAGAAGCCTTTCTGTGGTTTGGTACCCTCCTCAAAGAACTTGAAGGGGTTAAAGCTGGGTTATGAAGGAATTTAAACAGCAGGCTATTTCTGGAGGAAGTGAACTGGAAAGGACTTTTGTTTCTGTAACAGCTGGCAGAATCTGGGAGAGCTGGAAGAGAGACCCAAAAGCAATAGATGAGATTTTTGATAAAGGTACAGCTAATATAGAATTCTGTTTTCAACAGAAAGCTTTTTTCTTTTTTAAAAAAGTCTGGAGTTTAAAAGGGTCATCCCACAAATATTGAACTGGCTTAGGCTTATAGTTTCACCTCACATTCTGAAACTTTCAAAAGACCCTTTCAATTTCCCTGCTTTTAGAATCCTTTTAATGCAGACTGCAAGAGAACACAAAGAACAGGTGTATGTCAGTTGGGACTATATTAAGGGAAGAGGAAAGATTGATGCCTGTCAGGTTTGATCATAAACACAATATTGCTAAATACTGAGCTGGGGAATAGCCAATACTGGTTCACTCCATATCAAAACCATTACATTTTGTAATGGGTTTTGCACATTGCCTTTATTCCAAAAGGCAGAGTCTCCAGTTGTGGACTGTGTGAGTGGTTTTTCTTTATGCTTGGCAAAACCTTCGTAAAGAACTAATGAAGGAATATAGGTAGAGTACCTCTGTGTCATTAGGGGGTTCAAAACACCAATGCAATTGCCTAAAGATGTGTTTTCTTGTTGCCTCAGGACCACCATTACCCTCATAAAAGCCCAAAGTAATGAAGATCTGTTGAATCTCTCAACACTTACCTGTTCTATCCCTTTATGACAAAAATAAACAAGGAGCTTTCCAAAGTCTGCTATTACTAAAATGTGTTCAATGGGATTGTTAGGACCAACTAGTTGTGAGCAAATGGCATCTCTTTGATTCTGATGTATGATTATAGAAGATGAGAAAGCTGGAAACCATCATTGAGTCTCTTGGAACTGATATAACGCAAGCTGTGTACCCAGGCTCTATTAACAGCTAAAAGCTGGCATTATCATTAGGCCTTCCATTCATGAAAGGATGCACCTCGCTCTTCAACCAAGTGCGGTCTCCAGAGACAGGATGTCAAACACTGGGTATCATTGGATTAGGCACAATTAATGCTCTGCTGTGGCTAAAAAAAGCCCAAAGGAAAACAAAGGGCTTGGGAACTGCAAAATTTAGTATCAGATTATGACTTCATTGAAAGAAATATGTGTTCAAATCCTGATCTCATTATATGACATGAATAAGCATGGCACGGACTTACCAGTCGGCTCTTTTTGTAGCAGTAACTCCTTTGTATATTAGGCAACACACCCCTAATGTAGCCAATCCTCCAAGAGCTTACAGTAGCCCCTGTAAGAAGAGCTCTGTAAGCTCTTGGAGGATTGGCTACATTAGGGGTGTGTTGCCTAATATGCAGAGGAGTTCCTGCTACAAAAAGAGCCCCCGTCCTACCATTTGCAGATTGAGGAAGGCCAAGGCAGGGAAAGTGTATGGCAGCTTCATATATTGATGTTTAACTTATGGAGTGCTCAGCTTGTATTTTACCACTGATGAAGGCTTTTTAGTCAAAACTCATTTGGTTCTTGTATGTAATTTGACACATTTTGTACCTTTTAACCTGTATTTATATATTCTGACATTTATCCTGATATTAGGTATAGGTACTTACATACAGAGCCATAGATATGTGATTGTATTGTGATTTTAATACTTCCTATGCATAATTAAAATATAGTGTATATTTTATATTAGCACCGGTGTTCCCTCTAAGCTGAGTTAGTGTGAGCTCACTCATGGTTTTTTAGCCTCCAACTCACACATTCTTTGTCTTAGCTCAGGAAGGATGGCTCCAGAGCATACTAATTTATGCAGGAGCCAAATTGCTTGCTCACAACTTTCATGCCAGTAGCTCACAAATTAGAATTTTTGCTCACAAGACTCCACGCATTAGAGGGATTAGCACTGTGCCTAGCTGCTGAAATGGGGTCCCATTAAGCCAGGGTAAGAGTGGAGCCTGGCCACTCAATTAACCTATTTAGGTATTTTTTTCTTGATTCGGTGCAGGACAATGGATGCCTCCCTAAGGACCAGCTAGCCACTCTTAGATGCCTCCTCTTAAGGGTTATAGGCAGTAAAAAATCAAACTCTCAAAATGATTCCGTCATCGCTGGGCCATCCTGAGGTCTTGCCATTCCATGGTGTCATCCCCCAGCAGGTGGCCTGGAGGATTGTGGTTGTCAGGCGGCATGTGGGCCACTCAATGCTGGATCTGTCCCCATGCTGTGCCAATGCTCCTTTGGCTGCATCTAATAAAAGCTGTGGCCATATTTTCACCCACCCTTAGGCCTGTGTGAGTTCCTTCCACTGCATTGCCCCTCTATCCTCCTGAGTCCACAAGCATGTCATGGACGTACCCAGTACTACCATTTGCAGTCAGGGGAGGGCAAGGCAGGGAAGGTGTATGGCAGCTTCACACTGCTACAAGGTTTGGAAGGGGTGGGATCGGCCATGGGGTTCGCCAGCCAGCTTCATCAGCTGGGGCCAGCCTTGGAGGCAGGATGTAGCAGCCCCTTGGCTATTTAATCCCATGCTGCAGCCATATCACCCCAGTTCATCCACTTCAGTTTTCCCCACCCACCCTCCTTTTCTGTAGGGTTGTTACGGGTCAATTGTATGGTGTCATATCATTGCTTTATTGTTTTTCTTGTCACAGCTTGGGTAGTTTGGGCATAGGGACAGACCCACCCTGCTCAGTTTGGGGGCTCCCTTTAGAGGTGTTGGGGTAGAGCCACTTTGGCTGCATTCAGTAAAAGCTGTGGCCATGTTTTCATCAATTCTCGGGCCTGTGTCAGTTTCTTCTGCATCATCATCCCTCTATCCCCCTGATCTCGCAAATTGCTATTCTCTCAGTTCTCCATTTATAAAAAGTGGCATTTTGAGCATAATGATAACTAAAGTATTCAATGATCACTGATGAGGAGTGACTGAGGAATGAACCACTCTCTTACTGACAGTATGAGATGGCAGGACCTAATTCAGCACTGTAAAGATGCACAGCTGCTGATTGGCTGCCAGCACGTGTGTAGGGCATTGACATCATCTTCCTGTGTGGCTGCTTTTAGCTAGTCAGCCACTATATATTGCTTCAGAGGCAAACAATATGGGCCCATAAACAATATGGCAGCTGACAGGTCTGGGGCATACATCCTCTTTAGTCACTTCTTACCTGCCACACCACCTCATCTTCTACCACTGATTTTCAGGATACAAAATATTGAAGCCTTGTTTAAATAAAGGCTGCTGTTCTTCAAACAATTAAATGTAATTATATCTTGTGGTATGACTTCCCAAAGTTGATTTGTGCCAGCTTTTATTTTTGGGGTGGTGGTGGTGGTGGTGGTATATTAATGCTGTTTTATTTAGGGGTGGTCTTTTGTAATGTTGCTACTTCATAAGAGTTTCAGTTGAGCCTAGTGCTCCTTTTCATCACCACTTGTCTTTAGTGGTATTATGGTTGTTGATTTTTACTGTTGAATTTCATGCTTTAAAAAAATTATTGTGCTTTTTAAATGAATAATGGACTGCAAATTATATATGCAAATAATCAACAGTGATAAACATAAGAATCCCCTTTTAGACTGAACAAAGAATACAACTGGATACCCCCTCTGTTTGCATATTTGGCTGCCCATTGGATTTAAGAACACCATTAAGGACAAACAAAGGAATTTTGTGGTGACTGACGTCCATTACATCTGGGCCTCCCCTGTGATGTCGAGATGTGTTTAGTGATTAGACATCTAGAGACTCCGCCAAATGAGTTTCCACCACAGCATAGTCTACAGGGCAATCATTCAATCATCTGACGCTCAAGCCAAGACCATTCTTAGACTGTTTTAATTCTGTTGTAACCAGGGGTCTTGTTGTAGAAAAAGAGCTGCCGGAGCTCATTAGCATAACTCATTAGCATAACTTATTTGCATATGCCACGCCCCCTGACATCACCGGAAGTGGCAGAAGGCCACACCCCCTGACATCACCGGAAGTGTGTCAGAAGGCCCGGCTACTTACCCTCCTGCTTCATCCTCATTCCCAAACGGAATGAGGATCGAAGCAGAGGGCGGGGTAAAGAAGGGGCGGGGCTTCACCACGTGACTGCCCCGCCCCCTAGAGGTTCTCTTCCGGAGCTCCGTACCTGAGAGCTCCCCCCCGACTAGAGCCCTGGTTGTAACTATTTTAAGCCTACTTATTGTATATTACAGTCGCTACATTTGCTGAGTTGAATTATGCAGCTCGCCTTGACCCTACTTGCAGGACGGCAGGATATAAGTCAAACAAAATAAATAAATAAATGTCATGATAACACAGAACTGAGAGCCTAAAAAGTTTGGCCTACATATTACTTACTATGATGATATTGTAGTTAGGTTGTTAAAGCCTTTCATGTAGGAGACAGTAATTGTTCTCTTTCCCAATATATTGCTTTATTGAACATATTGTGCATTGTTTTCATGTTCATCATGTCCAAGACATTATCTGTGCTCTCAATCAGTAAGTACTTGACCTGTTACAATGTGGAATGTAGCCTTTACATTGAGTTGCTCCATCAAACTATACAGTAAGAAAGGAAAACAACCCCAACAGCATTCAACCATCAGTCAAATCAATCATCCGCCCTTAAACATTAACTTTAGCAGAATATGAAGAACTTGTAATTGATTTCCATGGCACTGATGTTGACTGCACACTTAAGACCAGTAGTTTAGGACTCATTCAGCTGCCTTTAGTTTTGGGGATACTAGTCATACAAATGTTATCTCAGCAATATTTATTAAAGCAACCTTGTAAGGCAGGTCAGTATTATTTTCTCCATATTACATATGGTGAGATAATCTTCACACATGTGCCTGATTGCCAGATCACCAGGGATGGCATGTGAAGGAAATCCTAACTTTGCAGAGATTTTGTAAGATCTGTGCTTTTCCAGGGTGCTTTTTGTGTCTTGTGAGGTCAGTTATAATGATGTGGTAAATGTCTTGCTTGCTCCTTTTAATCTGTATTCTGTTTCGGTGAAAAAGACTTCAACTGGTTTTACTTGATGTAAGCTGCTTCGAATCATATTGATTGAGAGAAAACTGGGATATAGATACTTTAAATAAAATGTTGAATAAAAGAAGGCTGGGAGGTGGTTTCGCTGAACTGAATTTTCAACCAGGAACTTCTGCCCCAACAGCTCAAGTTCTGAACCACTGAATAACTCATCATGCTGGTAAATACCGTTTCCCAGAAAATAAGACCTACCCAAAAAATAAGCCCTAGCAGGATTTCTATGCATTTGTGGTATAAGCCCAAGTGTGTCTTCTTGAGAAAAAATAAATATAAGACAGTGTCTTATTTTCGGGGAAACATCTGCCATATTTATTTATTTATTGAATTTATATTTCACCCTCCCTGGCAAGCAGGCTCAAGGTGGGTTACATCAGGAAATAAAAACAGTTAAGAATAATTTCCACATACTTACAATTAAAATCTATAAGACCCAATTAACATAGCACATGATGGTGAGAGCAAACAATTTAACAGAGCTCCCAGGTGCTTGCTGTATGTGTGCCCAAGAAGGACCAGCGTATTGAGTAAGTGGGCGAAAGCCACCACCAGTGGCACAAGTTGATGTAGTGCACAACAAAGGACTGGGTTGGAGCAGGGGAGGCTGATGTAGTTGGACATCCACTACACCGCCTCAGCCAAAGGCCTGGCAAAACAGGCCCTGCAGAACTGTAATAAGTCCCCTAGGGCCCTGATCTCATTTGGGAGAGGGTTCCACCAGGCCAGAGCCAGAGCCCAGGGTTCACCAGAAGATGTTCGGGGACATACTGGGAGAGACGGTCCTGCAGATATTTCAGTACCATACAACATAGGCCCTTAAAGGTTAAAAGCATAACCTTGAGTCAGATCCGGTACTCAGATTAATATGCTACTCAGTTTAATATGCTACTAATCTATATTATTTTAAATTTTATTTCTATCCTTCTTGGTGAGTAGTTGTTGGATGGAAAGTGGAGCTATACATTCTGTATAATTCATACAGAAAATCATAAACAGCAAGAAAACTGTTTAACTGAAACCAAACACATCAGACAGCCTCACATGTGAGATTCTCAAATGTGTGTTATCATTACAGCACTATGAAATCTATATACCACATCACAAAATCTCACAGATATGATTTCTAATGTGATTGTTATAAATGATAGATTCATTTTTGACAATGTGAATGAATTCTCAAACGGAAAGAATGGGAATGACTCAGAAAACTGCTGTCAATCAGAGTAAAACTGTACAGTGCTAGATGGACTAATAGTCTAAATATTGTAAAGCAATGTTCATATTACACAAAGGTATATTTCTTCTACCATCATAATTTATGGAATTTATTCATTCTCCCTGGTCTAACTGTATATTGTTTTGGCAGAATTCACACTGAATTGCTGCTACTTTCCCATGGGATTTCCCCGCCTAAATCCTTTCAGGGAGACAGATCCTCAGTGTGTTGGAGTAATGTGAAAGGGAAAGAACCATATTGATTTTTCCAGTAAGGACATGTTGTTTATATAGAAAACCAATGTAGATCAATAAAGAGCTAACAGGAACGGATGGTTGCATTCAACCAGAATGAACAGGAATGGATGGTGACTTTCAAATGAAAACTTTGGTTCATACAGAAAATTTCTCAAACAGACAATTTCTCATACAGACAATTTCTCAAATGAAAACTTTGGTTCATACAGACAATTTCTCAAACAAAATTTGAATCCTGTGAAATAGCATTTTTAAAATGTAACAACACATTTGCCAGTCTGTTGTGGAGTTAATAATTATTTATTGGAATAATATAATGCATGGAATCTCTACAGGCCAAGTGGTGGTTTGGGTGGGCCTTGGCAACCTGGACTTAAATTAGAACTTTCAGAGGGGCTTCCCTTGTGTCCTCGCTACTGTCTGATGCAAGACAGTTCAAACCTAGGGATGTGCATCATATGGCCCAACCATTTTAAAATGTCCCTTTCATGAAGTTCTAACAGTCCCCTAGCTCTGATACCTGGAGATAATGTGGCATTAGTGTTGGGAAGCCTACGCCCAATCTTGTTCTTTATTGCCATTGTTCTGAAAATCAGTTCAGGCTGTTAGTGCTCTTTTATGGAGTATGGGGTAACTGCTTCCAAATCTAACAGATCACATTTGGAAGCAGAAAGAGACAAAAACTAAAATAAATCATAAAGAATGTGTCCTCCTTCTCTCAACAAAATCATGCCAGGAATGATGAAAGTATTGACAATCAGAAAAAAAAGGTTACATTCCTTTCATTTCATCTTATTTGGATCAGCTTGCTTTCTCCCAGACAAAAGAAGGCAGG
The DNA here is from genome assembly GCF_001447785.1 of Gekko japonicus. NCBI lineage: Eukaryota > Metazoa > Chordata > Lepidosauria > Squamata > Gekkonidae > Gekko > Gekko japonicus. The sequence continues at coordinate 90,844 of NW_015172100.1, forward strand.
CTGGCACAAGAAAGATGACTCCATGATACATTTCAGACAACCATGAATAAAGTGACAGAGATCATAAACTTTGACATATTTACCATGCAAGCTGATACTGTCAATCAGGCTTTAAAAATATTATTTCCTGAATAGTCCTTCAGCTATTCCAGTCCCCCCCCCCCTGTGATATTGATGCAAGGTAACTACTTCTTCAATGCTAAAACATTTTCTATTCAAATAAATAGGAATCATTGCAGTGTTAAAACTTTTCTTGCCCTCCCGTTTTTAAATATAAAATGTATATTATGTATGACAAGTAATTATGAAATGTGTAGGATGTTGCCCTTGAAGCATAGAGC